>NW_015623791.1:0-191 GCF_001515625.1 Sinocyclocheilus rhinocerous
TTAGATGTATAAAGGGACAGATAAAAGCCTGACAGATAAAAGCCTTAGATAAAAGCCTGTTTATGTCCCTTAAAGGGTTAGTTCACCCAAAAATGAAAATTAGCTTGTGTTTTACTCACCCTCGAAGTATCCTAGGTGTATATGACTTCCTTCTTTCAGACGAATCCAGTCGGAGTTATATTAAAAATTGT
>NW_015623791.1:277-545 GCF_001515625.1 Sinocyclocheilus rhinocerous
TGCAGTTGAACAGTCCACAAGTCGTCAAATAAAGCACGCACATTCATAATAAAACGTGGCGCAGACGGCTCCAGGGGATGAATAAAGGCCCCCTGTAGCGAATCCATGTGTTTTTGTAAGAAAAATATCCATATTTCAAACGTAATAAACACTGTTCTCTCACTTCTGCTGGCTGTAATACACTGAAGCAGTTCCGGCGGATGACGCAGCACGTATGCACAGTGTGCGCGCCTCTGAGGTATGCTAGTCTCGCGAGTTTGTTTATAGG
>NW_015623792.1:0-208 GCF_001515625.1 Sinocyclocheilus rhinocerous
CTTACATTAATAATTAATTCAACATAAATGCATAACATTTCACTCTTATGGAAACTGTAATGCTACAAGAAGATAGATGAAATAGATGTTGCTCAATCAGAACATATTTAAATACACACATCGTAACATCATTCAGAGAAATAACGCTGACAATATACAATACAGACTTAAAGACAAGAAGCTTTATTTCCAAGATGATGCATGGTAA
>NW_015623792.1:227-1049 GCF_001515625.1 Sinocyclocheilus rhinocerous
AAGTCGCTTTGGATAAAAGCGTCTGCTAAATGCATAAATATAGATATAATACAATATAGAGCAACATGGTAACAGAGGCTTGTATTGTAAAATTAGTTGTATATTCTAATCAATTTCTGATACTAATACCAGCTATATGTTCATGTTTAATATTTCCTGCATTGTTTTGTTTTGATGAGAAATAAACCCAAAAGCTGTTTGTGGTGTACCATTCATCAGTGTCTTTGCAAATCTACATGATCACTATAAACTGACAGACAGTGATTAACCTCGTTCTTTTATGTCTATAAATAAAGACACATTTGCATAGATGTGCGAACATACATAAAGAGACATAATCACCTGATTTTGTAAATGTGGCCAATTACATTTGCATTAAGCACCCAGTTTGCACTTCTCTATAATTTAAAATAATAACTTACATTTACAAATAGTAAAGTAAAAGTCCATGCTTAATACAATTTCTGTGAAAATACAGCAAACCCTTTGTGTTATTGTGCGTTTTTATCAGTTGACAGATACATTTGGCCTTGAAAAGACCATATACATAAATGATAAACTGAAGCAGGAGGCCTTGTGATAATCTGTCCATTTGCTTATCCAATCATTTCTGAGAGTCTTTGATCTAAAATCAGTGAGTATGCATAACAAGAAGAGCATATGTGTATTTTACCAATAAACTGTGAAGAAGGAGATGTGAATCAAACCACTGCGTGTGTCTCATTCTTTTTGTACTGGAAGAGATTTTCATGTCAAAGTGTAAATATATTTGCAAATACATTTATTTAATATTAAATGTGATCTATTCAGTGATCAATGTCT
>NW_015623793.1:0-353 GCF_001515625.1 Sinocyclocheilus rhinocerous
CTGCTAGCCGTTCCAGCATTAGAACATGCTGTAGGTCGAGCCCCCCTCTCGATTGAGAGCTGGGTTTTTGCTCCCTCAGCTAGATATTTACTGCTAGCCACTCCAGCATTATACCTTAGATCGAGTTGATGACTTCTCAAACATAGTGTTCTGGGATGCACCATTTCCATCTATGGGCTGCTCTTTCAGAGTGCCACGAGGGCCCCTTAGAACGGTATTTTTAAATCCATGTTATGGTAAGTGTGCACGTGAAGTCTTTGTACACTTTCTAAAATCCACACTGTGGTAAGTTCGCACGCTAGTACCCAGCGTTCTTTCTAAAATCCTGTATGGTAAGAGCTACGCGCAGCAGC
>NW_015623793.1:435-540 GCF_001515625.1 Sinocyclocheilus rhinocerous
AGAGAAACGTGCGGTAGCCCCTGTGTGACAGGCCAAGACTAGAAGACTTAGTTGCTCTTTGTCGTATTCCCTTAAAGGAATCTATTCCTGATTCCAAGCCGTGAG
>NW_015623794.1:0-1330 GCF_001515625.1 Sinocyclocheilus rhinocerous
TACATTGCTGCATCAGAAATTAGGGGCATTTTACAGTAAAGTGCAGTTTTTCAAAATGGAAATAAAGTGGAAAAACTTTAATTTTATTTGAATACATTTATGCTATTAATCTAATTTATAAAGCATGACAAGAAATTAAAGATTTACTACGGTATGACCAGCAAAGCAAAATTATACCATAAAAGTGGGTTTACGTAGTTGTTAAAAAGTATAATGCTGCAAAGAGGTGATATAAATGTACACAGGGATCTTCTGCACAGAAAAAGACGAAAGGCAGGTTTTGCTCCAAACGTGTACAGTTCTTTCTCATGTGCAAAACGAAAATCCATCAACTTAGAGTTAATTTTGTTCTAACATTCATGTTGTACTCTTCTGTGTGGTGCTGGGATCAAATTAAAGAGAAGACTGAATCTGAAACGGAGGGAGGTTCAGTCACGCTACACAACAATACTGAAATAAAAAGATGATCTGGTGCTGTGGACAGTCTCATCGCTAGAGGAGAAATAAATGAAGCATGTTTCTGTACATATGATGGCTCTGAAGGGAAACTCAGAAACAGACTGAAGCTGGATCATCAGACTGGATCTCTGACCATCACAAACAGCACAACTGAACACAACGGGTTTACAAACTTCTGATCATCAGCAGCCGAGAGACCAAATACAAGAGATTCAAAGCTACTATCCATGGTGATCTCATTTATTTGGAAATCACATACAGCTTTCATTAAAATAATTACCTTTCAAAATGTTCAATTTTGATTTCATTTAATTAATTTGAATTTGAATTAAATGTGATTATCTTTGAACATAAATATCAACTTTTTAAGCTGTGTTTGCTTTGTTTACTTTCAGGGAGTGAATAAATCCAGATGGGGGTCTCAGCTGGAGGGGGTCCCTTTAATATAAATATCAAAAACATTACAGTAATAGTAACTGTGAATTCAGACCGTATTGCACATTGTTGTATGAAATTACATACCCAATGAGTGTAAACTTATTATTAACTCTTTTACTTTGGTGCTTGTGGAATAAAAAGTGATTTACATTTACATTACATTTAGTCATTTAGCAGATGCTTTTATCCAAAGCGACTTACAAATGAGGACAACAGAAGCAATCAAAACTAACAAAAGAGCAACAATATGTAAGTGCAAATGACAAGTCTCGGTTAGCCTAACGCAGTACACGTAGCAAGGTGTATATATATATCTATATATATATATCTATATATATATATATATTATACACACACACTATACATATATATATATATACACACACACAACTACACAGTAAAATCCCGAGTGTTAAATGAACACTGCTCGGAG
>NW_015623795.1:0-1635 GCF_001515625.1 Sinocyclocheilus rhinocerous
GGCAGAACTATTGTTCCAGCCACCAAAGACAGATTCACAAATAATGACTAGCAACATGGGCACTATCCTCTCTAATACATTAGAAGCTGTAGCCCCCATCAAATTGAAAAAAGTTAGAGAAAAACGCACTGTGCCATGCTACAACAGTAATACCCATTCTCTCAAGAAAGAAACTCGTAGTCTTGAGCGCAAATGGAGAAAAACTATCTTGGAAGTTTTTAGAATTACGTGGAAAAACAGTATGTCCAGCTATAGACAGTCTCTAAAAGCTGCCAGGGCTGTCAAAACAAGCCACGCACAACAACACACAAACACAGAGACAACAAGAAACAGGTGATCAGACCCGAGACCCGACAGAAAATATCCAAAACAATCCAAGGTTTTTATTTAGCACAGTGGCTAGATTAACAAATAACCAGACGCCACCCGATCTAAATATTCCCTCATAGTTTAATAGTAATGACTTTATGAATTTCTTCACTGATCAAATAGATAACATCAGAAATACAATAACAGATGTAGATTCTACAGCATATAATACTTCAGCGTCATTCATGGCACCAAAAGATAAACTGCTGTGCTTTACAATTATAGGACAGGAAGAGCTAAATAAACTTATCACTGCATCTAAACCAACAACATGTCTGTTAGATCCTGTACCCACTAAATTATTGAAAGAGTTGTTACCTGTAGCAGAAGAACCGCTTCTCAATATTATTAACTCGTCGTTGTCTTTAGGTCACGTCCCAAAACCATTCAAGCTGGCGGTTATTAAGCCTCTTATTAAGAAACCACTACTAGATTCTAGTGAACTGGCAAATTACAGACCCATTTCAAATCTTCCTTTTATGTCTAAAATTTTAGAAAAAAATTGTGTCTGCTCAATTGTGCTCCTTCCTGCAAAATAAAAAAAGATATCTATGAAGAATTTCAGTCAGGTTTCAGGCCCCACCATAGCACAGAAACTGCACTTGTTAAAATTACAAATGACTTGCTTCTTGCGTCAGACCAAGGCTGCATCTCATTGCTAGTTTTACTTGATCTTAGTGCTGCGTTCGACACTATAGATCATGACATACTCATAGATCGATTACAAAACTATACAGGTATTCAAGGGCAGGCTTTAAGATGGTTTAGATCCTACCTGTCCGATCGCTACCACTTTGTTCATTTAAATGGGGAGTCATCTCAATTATCACCAGTAAAATATGGAGTGCCACAAGGATCTGTCCTAGGTCCTCTGCTATTTTCGATATACATGTTGCCACTTGGTAATATTATTAGAAAATACGGGATTAGCTTCCACTGTTATGCAGATGATACTCAACTATATATCTCAACAAGACCAGATGAAACTTCTAAATTATCTAAGCTAACAGAATGTGTTAAAAATGTAAAAGATTGGATGACCAATAATTTTCTCCTATTAAACTCGGATAAGACAGAGATATTACTTATTGGACCAAAAGACAGTACACAGAATCTCGTTTGGCCGAATACCTCAAGCGTGTGACGGAAATGTTACACCCCTACCATACTGTAATGCCATGTCCCGGAGCGACGAGACAAAAACATTAAAACCCTTTAAACATGAGGCATTTGTTGCATCCAGTGGGGACATAATTATGGATTATA
>NW_015623796.1:0-207 GCF_001515625.1 Sinocyclocheilus rhinocerous
TGGTGTGAGAGAGTACATGTGCTTTGAGTGTGAGAAGACTTTTACCTCTGCAAACTGTTTAAAACTGCACCAGAGGATCCACACTGGAGAAAAACCTTATAAGTGTTCACACTGTGACAAGAGATTCAGTCGGTCAGAAACCCTAAAAAGACATGAGAGGATTCACACTGGAGAGAAACCTTACAAGTGTTCACACTGTGACAAGAG
>NW_015623796.1:277-493 GCF_001515625.1 Sinocyclocheilus rhinocerous
CATGAGAGGATGCACACTGGAGAGAAACCGTATCACTGCACTGCATGTGGGAAGTTTTTCAATCAATCTTCTGCTCTACACAGACATACAAAAAACTATCACAGTAAGTAGATCATCTTCAGATCCATCACTTTCAGATCTGATGCTGCGTCCTCACCAAATGTGACACAGTAATGCATCAAGCAATAAAATATAATCTGGATAAATCTGTCATTA
>NW_015623797.1:0-431 GCF_001515625.1 Sinocyclocheilus rhinocerous
TGTAATTACTTGGTTTTGATATTTTATTTGAGCCAATTATTATTGTTTCATCGTTAGTTTATATATAAATAGTCATACTAAAGCCTGGTTTTCACTTAGGTCTATTTGTTACTAAAAAATATCAGATTACTCAATTGTCAAAATAATCAGTAGATTAATTGATTACCAAAATAATAATTAGGTACAGCCCTAGATTAGTTAAAATATTTCAAAATACAACTGCATTGGTATTTTGTCTCATCTCGTGAGCTAAGTGTATTGTCACACCCCCAGTGTCGATAAGTGGTGATATAGCTCATAATTTTCCAAGTGTATGATCTAGCTTTCATTCTTCAAGTCAACCATATATTCACGACAAAAAAAAAACAGTTTGAATAAGGAAAGCAATAACTTTGCCATATTATCCTTTCAAATGTTAAAGTTGCCACAGT
>NW_015623798.1:0-514 GCF_001515625.1 Sinocyclocheilus rhinocerous
GTCATTGAGATTCAACCGATTCGTTCAAACGGCTGATTCATTCAGAAACAAGGCATTTGACTGTGATGAATCACTGAATCATTTATTCAACCGATTCGTTCAAAAAGCTGATTCATTCAGTAAGTAAACACCGTCCATTGCTCAGAGACGCAAAACAGTGCTGTGTGATCTTTGTTAGGAACTATTTTTGTTAGCAAAATTGAGCAAAAACAGGCAATATTGTCTAAAATGTAAGTCACTTATTGCTTTACTGAACTTGTATAAAATGATTATTAACCCTTAAATGCATACCTCGGGTCTTTAGCGACCCGGGACATCATTCTCTACCCTCTCCCTCCTTCATTTTTTAAAGTTAAACATCAACTTTCTTAGTATTCCTCAATCTATTCATTATAAACAATATACAAAGAAAAAAATAGTAAAATATAAAAGAATGCCCGTTTTCTGATTAACTTTTCGTAAAAAGCGGATAGGGTCGCTAGAGACCCGAGGTATGTAAATGTGTAAGTATTTT
>NW_015623799.1:0-1679 GCF_001515625.1 Sinocyclocheilus rhinocerous
AAGCAAAATAAACCCTTTGAAATTAGCCGCGAAATTAACTTGTCTTGTTCTGAAGGGCCATAACGTTGTTAAACATGATGGCGCAAGCAACCGCGAAGATGGAAGATATTAATTCTGTATATTACCAAAGACTGAAGATAATACCACCGTGATAGATTCTGTATGTAACTGATTTTATTCTACATTGAAGACACTTTATAAAACCTACAGAGGATGGGACCCAGCGGCCTTCACTAACATGACGCAGTTTGAAATTCTAACCGTAACGGTCATCTGACAGACGGACGGATGGGTGCTAAGCCAAAGGTAAGCATTATGAATGTACTTTTATTCATGGTTTTGTCCATGTAATGTTACATTTCACTCTAAATTTATATTGTTCTGTGTTAACAAGTTTTCAAATTCCCTTCTTTGTTATTTTACACAGACCTGCCAACCTGTACGCATTTTGCGTAGCGGGCATGCATTTTGACCTCAAAGTACGCTGGTACGAATTGTCACTCTAAACTACGCAAAAACCTGGTTGCGCCACGCGCTGTACTCAAATCAAGCAACAGCAAAAGAAGAAGAGTTTGGCCAATCAGAGCGCTGGGTTCATTCCCCAAATAGCAAGAGAGGATGATTGACAAATGCGGAAGGCCTATCATTAAAATGAGACAACAAGCAACACAAAATCCCGCTCGATCCTAACACTAACCGCCGTCTGACTGATTTCTTAAGCGAGGCAAGCACAGTACAGTAGTCGTTGCTTATTTTTATTTTTTTCCTGGGTTTCGCGTTTAAATAATTTCAGCGCGTTTTATTTCTCTCGGAACTGACTCCGTAGGCTATGTATCCGTGAGTTCACGTGCTGAGATGAAGAAACACCTCTCCGCTTATAACGTGCATTTGAAAAAGCAACACATGCCAAACATCTTCCGCTGTAATGACTTGTAATGAGAAGTGTTTCTAAACCTGCTGTCCAACAAAAGAGAACATGTTTTTACTCCACAACATCATCCGAGTGTTTGTTAACTTCCTTTTGTCATCTTATGTGGCTTTTTATCACAGCACGAGGCAGAAAATATATTCTATACTGTAAATAAATCCTGTCGATTATTATAAATGTACAACAATTGATTACAAATGTACATAATATGAAAATACCTGAGATGGCTTGAATAACACAGATAAACGATACATTGTCGCAGTCGAGTGTTTATTGTCTTTGTTTTATCATTCAAAACATTTCTATCTTCTTTTTATTCAGTTACAGTGATAGCTGGATGCCTTTGTCCATATTAGGGATTTCCTGGAGCGTCATGAGTTCCTTTACTTCTACACGAGGGCGCCCTCTGGCGTCCAGTATGAATGAAACAGACATTACATTACATGTGTTTATAGTGCTAAATAATGGCCAATCCATAAAAACAATACTTCTCTCAAAAGAAATTTGTATGATAATCATATGATAATCCATGTTTTTCTACAGTGTACAGAAGTGTACTGGAGTTTTTTTCTAAATAGCATTTTAAATAGCAAATCGCAAAAAAATACTCTGATGTGCCAAGCCATCAGAACTGAACTGAACGGAACTGAAACCCGTAATTAAAAACCAAGGTATGTATTGATCCGCAGGCTAACTGTATTGTTGAATACTGTGCAGACCTGCTAACCTTTGGAAAATATTTAACATTAAA
>NW_015623800.1:0-151 GCF_001515625.1 Sinocyclocheilus rhinocerous
CCCTAAACCACAAAAATATGATGACTCCATGTTGAATGTCAACTCAACATCATTGGCCAATCTTGAAACCTTACGAAACACATGTCCTTGAAAAACAAAAAAAACTTGCTTTGATATGAGATATTATTAAGTCTTGCTTTTAATAAAACAA
>NW_015623801.1:0-580 GCF_001515625.1 Sinocyclocheilus rhinocerous
CTATCTATTTATCTATCTATCTATCTAACTTCATAGCAACACTCTAGCAACTAACCAAGCCAACCTAGCAACCACTCCGGGTACCCTAGCAACCGCATAGCAACACCCTAGCAACCACCCCAAGTACCATAGCAACCACATAGCAACACCCTAGCCACCATCCCGGATACCCTGACAACTGCTCTAGCAACCACCCCAAGTACCCTAGCAACCGAATAGCAACACCTTAGCAACCACATGGGTATTCTAGCAGCAGCATCTATCTCTATCTTTCTATCTTTCTATCTATCATCTGACTATTTCTATCTATTTATCTATCTATCATCTGACTATATCTATCTGTCTATCTATCTATCTATCTATCTATCTATCTATCTATCTATCTATATTCAGTCTGATTCTATCTATCTATCTATCTATCTATCTGTCTATCTATCTATCTATCTATCTATCATCTGACTATTTCTATCTATCTATCTATCTATCTACCTATCTATCTATCATCTGACTGTTTCTTTATTTCTTCCTTTTTTTAATTTCTTTCTTTCTTTCTATCATCTGACTATTTCTATCTATCTAT
>NW_015623802.1:0-485 GCF_001515625.1 Sinocyclocheilus rhinocerous
AAATCTTCCTTCTTCCTTTTCTTTTTTTTGATTTCATCTTATTTTTTTTCAGTTTAGTCATAGTGACCAAACCCGTGATCCATCAGTGCTTTGAGTAATAGTTTGACCACATATATAGCCCGGTCATCAGCTGACCCCTGCTTACAGCCCGCTCAACAAAGTTACTCAAACTCTCTATTTGTGTTCACGAACACAAAAACATAGCACCCTACCTCACTAGCTGCCTCTCACCAGCTATTCATACCTTACATGGCCTACACAGCCGTTCCCCATAGAGATAGTTTAACACCTCTGGACGTACTTGCATTTGTCTTGCCCCTTTCTCTCTCTGGTGTTCCCACAAGTGTGCCAGTATGCCGCAGACATTCCACAGACATCCAGCCCTGCCAGCTCACCAGGACCACCTGGAAACTTAGCAGAGCACTGTAATGGACATCCTACAGCTCAAAGCAGCCAACGACCTGCAATGGCAGAGAAAGGAACAG
>NW_015623803.1:0-1192 GCF_001515625.1 Sinocyclocheilus rhinocerous
GGTGTGAAGCAGCGCTACCCGATGCATCCGCCAGCCACGCGTCAATGCCGAGCGGGATCAGTCTCCCACACAGTGCTGACAAACGTGCGCTGTGCTTCTGCTACGATTTATAAGTGATAAACAGCGCAAGTCGCTTGATCCTTTCAGATGTGACAGAATTGTTATACAGTTGTGTGATATGAGAACATTAAAGGTACTGTAGTGATGCTGGCTGAAAACAGCCAATAGGCTTGTCAAATCAGCACCATAGTAAATTCACTTGAAGTTATCAACACTGTACAAATAGCCTATTTGTTGGCAGAAATGTATTTATTATAAATGTTACATTATTACATATTGGGAAATATTTTAATTTTATAGAAGGTGTTTTGTAGTTTCTTCATGTTTAGTGTTTTGTTTTTTTTTAACTACAAATTTTATACTTTATTATTACTTATTATTTATTTTTAAAACCATATAACCATGGTAATGAGGACCATGTTTTTACTTCTTGTGACCCCCATCCTACTAATACTAGTCAACTAAACTCTGGATTCTAAGCAAGAACTTCTTTCTTTTTAGATGTTTAGTTCTAATGAATTTTAATTGAAGTAAAATGTTAATTCAATAAGGGCCTGATTAAATATAAATATCAGTGTCTTATATAAATTAGGTGTTTATTATTTACAAATAATACAGTTATTAAAGGGAGATTAACCCAAAAAGGAAAATTGTCATCATTTACTCAACATCATGTCATTCCAACCCTGTATGAATTTCTTTCTTTTGTGGAACATAATTTGAGAAATTCAAGAAATTTTTGTCCATACAGTAGAAATTAAGGCTAACCAAACGGGTTTGGTAACATTCTACAAAATCTTCTTTTGTGTTCAACGGAAGAAAGTCATTTGGAACGAGCTCAAAATCAATGCTTTACTGTCAAGTGCTTTTCTATGTGACAAAAATGCATTATTAAGTTTGTTGCATTTGTCGTGAATTCAGTAATATCTATCAGTATTCGTTTATGTCCTGTTTTATTTATTCATTTATTTACTCAAATTGAAGGCCCTATTATTCGTTTACTGTTTTATTTATTCATTTATTTACTCAAATTGAAGGCCCTATGAGCCATCAAAACATCCAAGGGGGAACTTGTAGGCCGGATGGGCTCGATTTGTCCAGGGCCAAATTTTAACCCCAGTCCAGCCCCCAC
>NW_015623804.1:0-133 GCF_001515625.1 Sinocyclocheilus rhinocerous
TGGCCGATGTGGTGGTAAGCGGGAGGCTTGTTTGGGGCAAAACACTTCTCTGAAGGGGGCATAGCATGCTGGAATTTCTAAGGATTGCTTCTCGATGGGACTCTCAATGGAGGTGGAATTCACGGAAAGGGCC
>NW_015623804.1:880-1214 GCF_001515625.1 Sinocyclocheilus rhinocerous
GGACGGGTATGGCTGCTAGACAGGACTGCATGCGGCTCGAGCATCGGATGGACAATTGCATGAACTTTTCCAATCCAAACGAATCATCATAGGCAGCGAGCTGCAACCGAAGCTGGGGTTCCAGCCCCTGTCTGTAGGTGGTCAGTAGCGCTCTCTCATTCCATCCACTCGCCGCAGCGAGAGTCCTAAATTTCAGCGAGTATTCGGCAATTGACATGGTCCCCTGTTCTAAGTGATAGAGTTGCTCTCCCACAGCAGCATCACCGTCTGTCCTTCCAAACACCTCGCAAAAATGCACCAGGAAGTTCTGCAGATCTTGAATGACGGGGCTGGC
>NW_015623805.1:0-400 GCF_001515625.1 Sinocyclocheilus rhinocerous
ATATCGCATGCGATTTATCGTGCAGCCCTAATATATATATATAAATTGCAAATCTGATAATTGGATTAAATCATGTAATTCAGTCTTGGTTTTGATCTGGAGAAACCTTTCAGTATGTGTTATTTAACCCTTTTTAGTTGGATTGAGATACCTTTGATTATCCTGATTCCAAAAAAATGTGGATTTCAGGAACTTTAAGACTGGTCAAATAATACAACATTTATATCATATAGTATACATATTTATTTATATTTTAATATTAATATTAATATATTTTAATACTTCAACAAACTAAATGGAAATGAAATAATATATATATTGAATTTATAAATGTGTATGTACATATACAGTATATATGTGTGTGTGGTTGTACATACACATATGTAGTTGTTTTTTTTGG
>NW_015623805.1:1228-1366 GCF_001515625.1 Sinocyclocheilus rhinocerous
AGCGTATCTAAAAGTATGAGACAACAACAAACAAAAATCTTAGGCCTACCATTAAAAGCACTGCTTGCACAGGTTTTGCGCGATCTTCTTCACTAATATCTTCTGCATCTCAATCGGGCTCAAATTGATAAGCAATAT
>NW_015623806.1:0-501 GCF_001515625.1 Sinocyclocheilus rhinocerous
CTGCGTGATTTCGCCACTTCATGTGGAATTTTTTTTTTCTGCGACGAAGCGACTAATAAAATGTTGCTAATATGCATATAAACAGCCTTTTAATTAGCAGAGTAGAATAATCATGGCTGATAGTAAGACATGCAGACATAAAAGAAAACCAAACTGGACGCGAGAACAGCTATATATTAAGGATATAATCAAAAATTTGGAGTTGGGATAACCTCCAAACCAAAGCCGATAGCTTTTTAAAAGCTCATTATCGTCAAATGTTTCTAAAATGTTTATATTCCGAGGTAGATTGCTGGCAACAGCCATTTTTAGGATAGTTCAGATTTGGTCTTAGTGACTTAGGAGTCCTCTTCACTACTCCTAACGTTTCACAGATTTAGGAGCTAATTTTAGCGCCAAAACGTTTTGTGAAGTACTCTTAGAACAAAAATTTAGGACTGACCATTAATTTTTGGAATTTTCTCCTAAATCGGCGAGTTATGAGCTACTTTTACCCTTAAG
>NW_015623807.1:0-12254 GCF_001515625.1 Sinocyclocheilus rhinocerous
TTGCATATGGATCTGCACGTCTCCCGTCTTGTCAGCCCCGTAACACACACAAGGTGACACGTTTGTTATCTGCGTGTTCAGCGTTCCTCAGTTTTCTGTGTGTAGTTAAATCCATTTTTATTCCCGTTTTGGATCACAGCAAAGAACTACAGAGGTCTGAAAATGCCCCTGATTAATAAAATAGGATATGCCCATTTTATTCCACTGTGTTGTAATCAAATGAGAATGTAATGAGATTTTTATTTCTCTATATTCATATTTTTGTGCATCCAAGAAAATGATCACACTTTTTTTGTTTTTGTTAAAAACTATTAATTTATTTTTAAAGCATTTTTTGACAATCGAATGGCAGCCATACATATTCTGTTTGCTCAGTACCATATTTATCAATGTCATCAAACTGAGGAAGAGCAAGATTCTGTCATGCCATGCTGTTCAGTTATCAAGCTTGTACAAAGTCTGGAGCGACTGAATAAAGCTGACAAATCACAATGAATGCAATGAATTCACATTGGACAGCAGAAACATGGAGAAAACAAATCCTAAAAGATTGCCAATGAAGACCTTGCTTAGACTACCATAGATTACATGCAAAATATATGCTTACATTGTTTCTGATCTTGTGACATAAACATTGTCCACACATAAAATGAAATGTTAAACCTGTTTATGAACACTGAATTTTTAAACCGTATACTCAATGTTGAAAAAAAAAAAAAAAAGAACTTGGCACTTAGATAAAGACAAAACCCAGTAAATGTGTACAAAACCGAAAGAGAGAGAAAAGAATGAGAATAATGTCTAGCTCTTAACTGGTCATCCTTCAGTTGATCCGTATTGCTGTTACATCTAAAGTGTAAAGTGCTTCAAACACATACTTTTAGAAGAAAAATCAACCATTCAATAAGCACTTTTTGCTTATTAATCCAATTCACATAAAAAAATAGATTGGAAGTACACATTCTATGAGACAAGTCATTGCTTTAAATGATTAAAAATGTTGTCAATGATCTAATTAGAAATACTGTATAATTGTGCATGTGCTCTGGGTTAGCTCATCACTGAGATATGTCATAATAGTAATGCCGCAATCTGGGTTCAACTACAGAAAATCCAGGTCTCTCGTCCAGCCTGCAGAAACAGAACACAACCATTTATTATTCTTCAATGTACTGAACTGAATTGATCATTTTTACTCAGCTCTTTGGAATACTTACAGATATTTAAATAAAATGGTATAATATTTGTTTATAATCAGTGTTCTAGTCTCCTTCTTACATTAATATTTCAAATCAATATGTGCATGTGCAGCATATTAAAGAAAATAAATTAAACTCATGCTAATCAAATGTAAAATGACAGAAAGTCAGAAACTTGATTTTCTGATATACTGCCTGTATAGTCATTTGCATTATAATCCAGAATTATCAATAAATAAATGCTGATAAAAGCCCATTTATCAAATAAACGTGCTCTATAACAAGTAAGTCTAATCTAGTGAGTGTTCACTTACTTGTATGTCCAGCATTTCCTCATGAGGTCGTACATCTCAGGCGGACAGTCGGCTGGAGCGGACATTCTCTCTCCACTCTCGATCATTTGGATGACTTCATTTCCTTTCATTCCCTACAGACAATATGCCAACAATAAGCAACATTGCTAAAATATATGCTCACTTATAGTAATACTTTCAAACACCAGCTCATGTATGATGGTCAAATGGATGAATGTGCAGCTTGAGATTTAGATGATATTCAATATATGGTATATATCTGAATATTTAGGGCATCCTAATAAGCCCACACAACATACTGCATATAGTTTATTTAATGGTATTGAGTTTAATAACAATGCAAAGCATTTATAATAAAACAAACAAAGCCCAGTGTGAATGTAGCTACAGTGAGCATATTTGAAATTGGAAGACATTTGGGCTTTATGAGCCACTATGGACATTTCACGTTTGCAAGGTTAAATTCATTAATATTATGTATTAGTGTATTAGGTATCAGAATACTTTTACAGGATTTATTAATCAAGGTTAATGTTAATATATATATATGTATATATATATATATATATACATTTTTAACATTTCAAGTTGTATTAACTAACTTAATGTATTAAAGTTAATGTATTATGAATATCCATTAATTAAAAAATAACAATAATACATTTAGAAAAGAACATTAACTTTGATTAATGTAGGCTTAAAATTATCAATGTTAATTCATGATATCTAAAGCATTAGCTAATATGTATGAATTCAACCTTATTGTAAAGCATCACCACAAAAAATAAAAAAATATATAAAAAAAATTGTCAGTTTATGGAAGGCTATTCAGATTTATGTAAGAAAACTTGGGTGATTTTATTTTCACACCAAACAGCCATTGTATCCAAGTAGACTCAAAAGGTTTGTTCAAATGCAGATTTAGCATGCAAAACTAAAATAGCAATAATATAGGTTTTCCACTGTCACTAAATGAATACAAGTAAGAACTGTATTTATTTTCAGGCATTAAAAATATTATGATAGTCACACCATTTCACAATGTTGCTTGATTTTCAAACATATTCGCTTATCGATATATTTAAAAAATCAATATATCTCCTATCCCGATTAACGATACAAAATAAGTCTCTCAGAACTGTTTGGAAGTAGCATCGGTCAGCATAATATACAGATTCACACCTTGTATGGTTTCTGTCCGTATGAATATGCCTCCCACATCAGGACTCCAAAACTCCACACGTCACTCTTAGATGAGAACTTGAAGTAGTTCATGCACTCAGGAGCGTACCACTTCAGCGGCCATTTACCATGACCTTTGGCCTGCAGGAGCAGGGAACAAGGATCAGTCAGGGCTACACTGGGCTTAAGATCCGTTCACACCAAGCACGATAACTAAAAAGATAACGATAAAGATATAGTTCTAAAAATCGTTCTCAGTATTAAAGAATAGCATAGTTCACACCACAACTATAATGATAACGATACAGAGGAACGATATCGTTGTGATCACTTTCAAAACGATTTTTTTCCAGCTGATAAACGATAAAACACTGACAGCAATCAGAATCCATCCTGCTGTAACGAGCTCAAGAATTTAAAACAGACGGTATCGTTCACTGGTGTGGACGCTAATATCGTTATCTTTATAGTTACCTTTGCGACAGACGCATGTGCGCTTAGAATGAACAGATGATATCGTTCACTGGTGTGGATGCTAATATCGTTATCTTTATAGTTACCTTTGCGACAGACGCATGTGCGCTTAGAATGAACAGATGATATCGTTCACTGGTGTGGATGCTAATATCGTTATCTTTATAGTTACCTTTGCGACAGACGCATGTGCGCTTAGAATGAACAGACGATATTGTTCGCTGGTGTGGACGCTAATATCGTTATCTTTATAGTTACCTTTGCGACAGACGCATGTGCGCTTAGAATGGACAGATGATATCGTTCACTGGTGTGGACGCTAATATCGTTATCTTTATAGTTACCTTTGCGACAGACGCATGTGCGCGTAGAATGGACAGATGATATCGTTCGCTGGCGTGGACGCTAATATCGTTATCTTTATAGTTACCTTTGCGACAGACGCATGTGCGCGTAGAATGGACAGATGATATCGTTCGCTGGCGTGGACGCTAATATCGTTATCTTTATAGTTACCTTTGCGACAGACGCATGTGCGCGTAGAATGGACAGATGATATCGTTCGCTGGCGTGGACGCTAATATCGTTATCTTTATAGTTACCTTTGCGACAGACGCATGTGCGCGTAGAATGGACAGATGATATCGTTCGCTGGCGTGGACGCTAATATCGTTATCTTTATAGTTACCTTTGCGACAGACGCATGTGCGCGTAGAATGGACAGATGATATCGTTCGCTGGCGTGGACGCTAATATCGTTATCTTTATAGTTACCTTTGCGACAGACGCATGTGCGCGTAGAATGGACAGATGATATCGTTCGCTGGCGTGGACGCTAATATCGTTATCTTTATAGTTACCTTTGCGACAGACGCATGTGCGCGTAGAATGGACAGATGATATCGTTCGCTGGCGTGGACGCTAATATCGTTATCTTTATAGTTACCTTTGCGACAGACGCATGTGCGCGTAGAATGGACAGATGATATCGTTCGCTGGCGTGGACGCTAATATCGTTATCTTTATAGTTACCTTTGCGACAGACGCATGTGCGCGTAGAATGGACAGATGATATCGTTCGCTGGCGTGGACGCTAATATCGTTATCTTTATAGTTACCTTTGCGACAGACGCATGTGCGCGTAGAATGGACAGATGATATCGTTCGCTGGCGTGGACGCTAATATCGTTATCTTTATAGTTACCTTTGCGACAGACGCATGTGCGCGTAGAATGGACAGATGATATCGTTCGCTGGCGTGGACGCTAATATCGTTATCTTTATAGTTACCTTTGCGACAGACGCATGTGCGCGTAGAATGGACAGATGATATCGTTCGCTGGCGTGGACGCTAATATCGTTATCTTTATAGTTACCTTTGCGACAGACGCATGTGCGCGTAGAATGGACAGATGATATCGTTCGCTGGCGTGGACGCTAATATCGTTATCTTTATAGTTACCTTTGCGACAGACGCATGTGCGCGTAGAATGGACAGATGATATCGTTCGCTGGCGTGGACGCTAATATCGTTATCTTTATAGTTACCTTTGCGACAGACGCATGTGCGCGTAGAATGGACAGATGATATCGTTCGCTGGCGTGGACGCTAATATCGTTATCTTTATAGTTACCTTTGCGACAGACGCATGTGCGCGTAGAATGGACAGATGATATCGTTCGCTGGCGTGGACGCTAATATCGTTATCTTTATAGTTACCTTTGCGACAGACGCATGTGCGCGTAGAATGGACAGATGATATCGTTCGCTGGCGTGGACGCTAATATCGTTATCTTTATAGTTACCTTTGCGACAGACGCATGTGCGCGTAGAATGGACAGATGATATCGTTCGCTGGCGTGGACGCTAATATCGTTATCTTTATAGTTACCTTTGCGACAGACGCATGTGCGCGTAGAATGGACAGATGATATCGTTCGCTGGCGTGGACGCTAATATCGTTATCTTTATAGTTACCTTTGCGACAGACGCATGTGCGCGTAGAATGGACAGATGATATCGTTCGCTGGCGTGGACGCTAATATCGTTATCTTTATAGTTACCTTTGCGACAGACGCATGTGCGCGTAGAATGGACAGATGATATCGTTCGCTGGCGTGGACGCTAATATCGTTATCTTTATAGTTACCTTTGCGACAGACGCATGTGCGCGTAGAATGGACAGATGATATCGTTCGCTGGCGTGGACGCTAATATCGTTATCTTTATAGTTACCTTTGCGACAGACGCATGTGCGCGTAGAATGGACAGATGATATCGTTCGCTGGCGTGGACGCTAATATCGTTATCTTTATAGTTACCTTTGCGACAGACGCATGTGCGCGTAGAATGGACAGATGATATCGTTCGCTGGCGTGGACGCTAATATCGTTATCTTTATAGTTACCTTTGCGACAGACGCATGTGCGCGTAGAATGGACAGATGATATCGTTCGCTGGCGTGGACGCTAATATCGTTATCTTTATAGTTACCTTTGCGACAGACGCATGTGCGCGTAGAATGGACAGATGATATCGTTCGCTGGCGTGGACGCTAATATCGTTATCTTTATAGTTACCTTTGCGACAGACGCATGTGCGCGTAGAATGGACAGATGATATCGTTCGCTGGCGTGGACGCTAATATCGTTATCTTTATAGTTACCTTTGCGACAGACGCATGTGCGCGTAGAATGGACAGATGATATCGTTCGCTGGCGTGGACGCTAATATCGTTATCTTTATAGTTACCTTTGCGACAGACGCATGTGCGCGTAGAATGGACAGATGATATCGTTCGCTGGCGTGGACGCTAATATCGTTATCTTTATAGTTACCTTTGCGACAGACGCATGTGCGCGTAGAATGGACAGATGATATCGTTCGCTGGCGTGGACGCTAATATCGTTATCTTTATAGTTACCTTTGCGACAGACGCATGTGCGCGTAGAATGGACAGATGATATCGTTCGCTGGCGTGGACGCTAATATCGTTATCTTTATAGTTACCTTTGCGACAGACGCATGTGCGCGTAGAATGGACAGATGATATCGTTCGCTGGCGTGGACGCTAATATCGTTATCTTTATAGTTACCTTTGCGACAGACGCATGTGCGCGTAGAATGGACAGATGATATCGTTCGCTGGCGTGGACGCTAATATCGTTATCTTTATAGTTACCTTTGCGACAGACGCATGTGCGCGTAGAATGGACAGATGATATCGTTCGCTGGCGTGGACGCTAATATCGTTATCTTTATAGTTACCTTTGCGACAGACGCATGTGCGCGTAGAATGGACAGATGATATCGTTCGCTGGCGTGGACGCTAATATCGTTATCTTTATAGTTACCTTTGCGACAGACGCATGTGCGCGTAGAATGGACAGATGATATCGTTCGCTGGCGTGGACGCTAATATCGTTATCTTTATAGTTACCTTTGCGACAGACGCATGTGCGCGTAGAATGGACAGATGATATCGTTCGCTGGCGTGGACGCTAATATCGTTATCTTTATAGTTACCTTTGCGACAGACGCATGTGCGCGTAGAATGGACAGATGATATCGTTCGCTGGCGTGGACGCTAATATCGTTATCTTTATAGTTACCTTTGCGACAGACGCATGTGCGCGTAGAATGGACAGATGATATCGTTCGCTGGCGTGGACGCTAATATCGTTATCTTTATAGTTACCTTTGCGACAGACGCATGTGCGCGTAGAATGGACAGATGATATCGTTCGCTGGCGTGGACGCTAATATCGTTATCTTTATAGTTACCTTTGCGACAGACGCATGTGCGCGTAGAATGGACAGATGATATCGTTCGCTGGCGTGGACGCTAATATCGTTATCTTTATAGTTACCTTTGCGACAGACGCATGTGCGCGTAGAATGGACAGATGATATCGTTCGCTGGCGTGGACGCTAATATCGTTATCTTTATAGTTACCTTTGCGACAGACGCATGTGCGCGTAGAATGGACAGATGATATCGTTCGCTGGCGTGGACGCTAATATCGTTATCTTTATAGTTACCTTTGCGACAGACGCATGTGCGCGTAGAATGGACAGATGATATCGTTCGCTGGCGTGGACGCTAATATCGTTATCTTTATAGTTATCGTTCTTGGTGTGAACTGGGCTTTAGACCCTGACTCTCTAACGTAAAGCTTTTGTAATGAGGGTATGTAGATCTAAAATGGCTTGCATTCTTACTTGTTCAAACATGTACAGATATGTGTTGAAACATTTTGTACTTTGGCCAATACTTCTGGAGGGCACTGTGTGCATCAGTCGTCGAAAAGCCCTGATTAGTTACTGTTTACTGTACCTTGTAATAGTTCTCTTCTTCTGTCAGGGCTTTAGAGAGTCCAAAGTCGCTGATTTTTGCATAGTGCTGAGTGACTAAAAGCACGTTCCTGGCTGCAAGATCTCTGTGAACAAAGTTGTGCTCTTCCAGATATTTCATTCCCATAGAGACCTGATGAACCAGCTCTGTGATGTTCTTCATAGAGATGTGTCTGAAAACACAAGTGAAAAGCGGTTAACAATTAACAACACTACTGCTGTTCATGACTTCAGTCATGAAACTCTACACAGCATAAACTCAGTCTCCTAACATGGTCCAAAACCAGTTACCAAATACATTAATTCCCATATCAATTACTGTACTAGAAGTTGTTATAAAGTTAGGTGGATTGTACGCAGTGTATTAGTGTCATTTTGGTGAGTCAACAGTGTAAAAATGTATGAAGCTTAATTATCTTAATATCCACTTAATTTCCAGCGATATCGTCGACTTGATTGCACAGATACTATTTAAACTGATCTAAGCTGGATGATGACATCAACTATAACCATCACTGAATTGAATTCAACTGAAAATTGAGTGTTTACTATTGTCATTTTGCATTATTGACACACTATGTTCCTATTTAATACTGTAAAGTTGCTTTGACACAATCTGTATTGTTAAAAGCGCTATATAAATAAAGGTGACTTGACTTGACTTGAAGCACAGCTCACATAGAAGTCACTTTCATACCAAGCAGCTTTTTGTTGGTCAGTGCAGCAAATTCATGAGACCAACGCAAGCAAAATCTGCATAAGAAACGTTTTCACCCTCATATGAAAGATCCCATGGATTCTTGTTTACTGACTGGTAAGTGTGACCACTGGTTCTTGTCATGTCACTAAATGCAATGCTTATCTGTTATTGATGGGACATTTTTCAGTGAATAATAACTCATTTGTTAACTTTAGTACAATAACAATGAACAATACTTCTACAGCATTTATAAATCTTAGTTACTTAATTTCAGCATTTACTAAAACATTTATAAAATCAAAAGTTGTATTTGTGAAAATTAGTTAATGCACTGTAAACAAACATGAACAATTGTTTTTCCATTAACTAACATTTATATTAACAAAGATGGTAATACTTTAGGTTATGGAACACTATTCACTATTAACAAGTTGATAATTAGCATGCATATTACGATCATATTGGCTGTTTATTAGCACTTATAAAGCACATATTCATGCCTTATTCTGCATAACTTTATTCTAGGTCCCTAAACCCTAAACATAACTACTACAACAACTACTGTTCTTACTATCAATAAGCAGCAAATTAGAAGTTTACTGAGGGGAAAACTCTTAGTTAATAGTGAATATGTGTTCCCTAATCTAAAGTGTTACTGCAAAGATTAATAAATGCGGTGAAAATATATTGCTGATAGTTAGTTCATGTTAGCTAATGCATTTACTAATGTTGAGAATTTATTGGAAAGTGCTACCAATGACTTCAGAAAATGTGGAATATAGCAGACCTATATTGTATGTTCTATGATGCTTTATGGTATTTTAATGGTGCGATTTTGACATTTTTGGCTTGTTCGTTGTAGTCATTCTAAACTGTTGTGTGTGGAAGAGCTAACTAAGTAGTTGCTTAATGTTAATAGAATCTTGTGAATAAAGTTACTGCACATTGCTTATCAGTGCACTTCAGCCATCACTGTATTCACAGTTCAGCACAGCTCTGATATCTTATGAAGTATTTCTAGCGTGGCATACTTGTTCTTCTGGAGGAACTTGTGCAGCGGCCCCAGCTCAGCGAGCTCCATAACCAGCATGAGGTTCTCTGCTTCACAGATGCCGATCATACGAACGATGTACGGGTTATCCAGCTGCTGCATGACGTTCGCTTCTCGCAGCATCTCCTCCTTCACCGCCGCGTTATTATCATCATTCTTCAGGATCTTAACAGCAACAACCTTCTGTGTCCTGAATTCAACATAAAAGAAGATCCATTCTGAATGCTGAACACTGTGTCAATGAAACAAGGTGTTCATGCCATGTCGGAAATCATATTTACGAGTTGAGTGCACATGAATGGCATCATTAACCCTCTACAGCACAGCATTGCCCTCAGGCAACGGAAAGTTTTCTTAAGCCCCATGTTCAGTACATGTTTCTTTAAATGATTGCAAACAATTAAAATGGTCGAAAAGTATCAAAGAACAGTCTAATAAGGTGTGGGAGTCACTATCAAGCACCATTTGAAGACAGGACTTCCTTTTCTGATGCATGGTCACAGGAGCGCATGGTGTGAGAAGAAAGTCATCTTACTTAAAATGACATGAACTGTACATAAAAATATGTGTGTGTATGAAGGTGTAGAGAAGACTTTTGTCAAGTTTTTTTATTTTGCATGTTCAGAAATTCAGTTTTTCTTTTTGTTGCCTCAGGGCAACGTTGTGTGATAAGCAGGGGCCCACGGCTCCCATCCCTAACCAGGATGTCCACTTGGACAAAACCTCACACTGGCAAATAATGTGTGACAAAAAGGAAAGATGCAGCCCAAAGTGATGTGCAAAAAGTGTAACATAAACGTCTTTTTCACAGCAGAGAAGAAGTGCTTTTTGAAGTTTCACACGGAATGAAATCTCATAACATGAAGGACATGCATATGACACGACACACTGCATGATACAAAACTATGCCTGTATCAAATCCAATATATCAGTGTGTTTTTCCCTTTTTACTTAATGATTTCTTGACATTTTTGACAAAGATTTGTGATTTTGTATTGCACTCCGACCATTGCCTTATGATATGTGAATTAAGAATTTTCTCTATGATTCTGCACCATGGTTATGGGGGGTGGTCAAAAAAATGTTTTACCAATAACATGTTCCCAAATGAACCAAGAAATGATGTGGAAACATTTTTATCATGTACCATCAAAATGTGTGCAGTAGAGTCGTAAATTACCAGAGGGAAACTCAATACCCAAACTACTAAACAACCAAACCACATTTCCCATCATGCTTTGTGGCAAGAAAGCTAAAATACACACAATATTGTATTGTTTGTTAGTTAAACCATTTCAGGCATTTAGAATATAATATCAATATGTAATTCTTTTGAAAATGAGAAAAAGTATATTTTTTTAAGAATGAGAAAAAATACATGATCTTGCATTGATACTGAATTTTGACTATTTCGGGCATTTACAGGTTTTATATTCTTAAAGTAAAAAGTGCAAATAACATATTTTCTTAGCAATAGATGCTAATTACACTAAGTGAAAATAGAAATGGATTCTATTTACACTAAGTGCAAATAACTCTATTGACACTAAGTAAAAATAGCAGTATTTTATTTGCAATAAGAGTACATAGTAGTTAGATGCTATTTATTAGTGCAAACAGTGGCAGATATTTGCACCTCAGTATTGTAGTACATTATAAAACAGTGTGCAATAATACCGTATTGAGTGTAAATTATCATTGTTCTTAAAATTATTCAATTGATGCCGCCTTATTGGGATAATAAAGCCCTCCCTACACCTAACCCTAAACACTTTAAATACCCGTGAAGCACTTTATTTCCACTTTTTGAATACTTCCTTCATTTTTATTGAAAATAAACACTTTCCTGATCTGATATGTGATGGGGAAAGGGACAAGAACGAGTTCAGCAAAAGGCTGTTTCGGGCTCGGGCCGTTCGCGTCAAAAGTTTCCGCCACGTGCCTTATACCTTACACCACTGTTGCTGTTGTATGGCAGGTGTCTTTTGTCATTTTGTCTATCCCAACCAGACTCTGTTGGGCAGAGTTACTGTAAATAGCCTCTGCCAACAAGGTGGGCTCTATGCTCTTAGTGTAAATAGACACTCTGTTAAAAAAATCCACATGAGATGTTTCTACAGTATGTGAACTTAGTTGACTAACTTTTTCATCTGGTAGACTCCTCTTAGGACAGTGCCGAAGTTGCCTGAGCCCAACTCTCCATCTTCCAGAGTCAGGTCGCTCCGATTCACTGTCGTTGATCGCAGTTCTTCAGGATCTGCATATGGACTTTCAAACTCCCCTGTGTCCATTGGCATAGCCTCTGTCAAAACAATGGCGCAGCGTTTAGTCAGAAGAGAAAGATTTTAGTCTTAAAGATCATTAAAACAAGTGGTAGTGTGTTGAAGCAAAACTGGGTAAACTAACCCGTGTTGAAGATATTAGGCTTAGGAAGTTCACCTCTGATGTTTGATCTAAAGTTATAGGGATTTTCAGTATGAACCTATAAACACAGAACACAATTATTAGCATAGAACAGATTACATATAACGGATTAGCATAGAAAAAGCTGATAGGACACAGGCATGTTATCTGAAATGCCTGCATGCATCAATGGGACAGAGGGACAGGGTCAAACCAAACTTTCCTGTGTTCTTCATGGCACCTTAAATCAGAATCAAATGCATAATTGCATTTACTGAGATGTTTCAATGGTTAATGAATGGCAATTCATTATACGTGATGCGATCAGTGTCCATGAAGAAGAGGAGAACCTTCTTCCAAAAGGTCAAAAGCCAACACATAGTGTATAAATAAATAAAAAAAGAGATCTCTTGCAGATAGGATTGATAATTATGTCATTTATATCATTAAAAAGGAGTGATAGAGAAGGAGAATGAAAATATGGATGCATGATTGGGGTAATGGCACCTGTTAGAAGATGAAAAAGCAACTAGACAATTTCAACACAAATGATTGCCATCTCTTCCAAAAAAGAAAA
>NW_015623807.1:14668-37245 GCF_001515625.1 Sinocyclocheilus rhinocerous
GGGCTTGCGGCAATCACATGTGACGACCCTGGGCTGGACTCTGCTTCGTCCATGGTGAAAGCCGATCCGGTGATCCACAGCACGAAGTTGATGTATTTCCTCAGCGATCAGCACGGATCAGCTCTAGGCATGACGAAGCGGATATTGTCCTCTTTTGGAAGACCAAACAAAGTAGTTTCGCTTTCACAACGAAGCACACAGCGTCTTCAGGACATGGCGGCAGCGGCAACAATACTACAGTGAGAATAAAAGTTATGCCTTCTTTCTTTGCGTGAACATTTGGGCGGTGTTATGCAAATCTTCCCACATCGTGACGTAGACATGTGGGGGTGTGTTAGAACGAGCCGTTTTAGGTAGGCGTGGCTGACTCTTAACTTTTATAAAGAATATCTCTTTGGATTTGAGACTTTAGTCTTTGCAACTTTACAGATCTTCTTTATGCACCAAGAGCTTGTAACACTCCAAAGAGAAAGGAAAAATTGAAATCGCATCATATGACCCCTTTAAAATAAAAAAAATCCTCTTGGTCGACTAACTTTTTCATCTGGTAGACTCCTCTTAGGACAGTGCCGAAGTTGCCTGAGCCCAACTCTCCATCTTCCAGAGTCAGGTCGCTCCGCTTCACTGTCGTTGACCGCAGCTCTTCAGGATCTGCATATGGACTCTCGTACACCTGTGTGTCCATTGGCATAGCCTCTGCCAAAACAATAGTGTGAGCGTTTAGTCAGAAGAGAACGATTTTAGACTTAAAGATCATTTAAACAAGTGGTGGTGTGCTGAAGCAAGTCAACTAACCTGTGTTGTTGAAGATATTAGGCTTAGGAAGTTCACCTCTGATGTTTGATCTAAAGTTATAGGGATTTTCAGTATGAACCTATAAACACAGAACACAATTATTAGCATAGAACAGATTACATATAACGGATTAGCATAGAAAAAGCTGATAGGACACAGGCATGTTATCTGAAATGCCTGCATGCATCAATGGGACAGAGGGACAGGGTCAAACCAAACTTTCCTGTGTTCTTCATGGCACCTTAAATCAGAATCAAATGCATAATTGCATTTACTGAGATGTTTCAATGGTTAATGAATGGCAATTCATTATACGTGATGCGATCAGTGTCCATGAAGAAGAGGAGAACCTTCTTCCAAAAGGTCAAAAGCCAACACGTAGTGTATAAATAAATAAAAAAAGAGATCTCTTGCAGATAGGATTGATAATTATGTCATTTATATCATTAAAAAGGAGTGATAGAGAAGGAGAATGAAAATATGGATGCATGATTGGGGTAATGGCACCTGTTAGAAGATGAAAAAGCAACTAGACAATTTCAACACAAATGATTGCCATCTCTTCCAAAAAAGAAAAAAAGTCATTCATTGCTTTTGTTCAAACCCTGAGGTGCAAGCGGATTGATTTGATGACTGATTTGAAACATTCGACATAAGCCGCAATTTGTGAGTCATTTAAATAGCACTTCTCACACAAAGTGTACAGCAGACTAATTCCAGAAGACTTTGGCGTCAGGCAGACGTATCTCAAAAGGGAGCAAAATTATCCTACCTCCCTTTTGGACCAGCATTTGTGCCAGAAGTACTATGATGCATTCAAATGCATTTGAACTAATATCTAATCAAATGTATAGTTCTGGATCTAATTTTCCATTGGATAAGATGCAATAGCTGTTGTAAAATTCAAATGAAGGCAACATCTGTGAGCACACATTCTATATTGCCAAATTTCTATGTTGCTTGATGGGCGTAAATAGCTACTATCTGAGCTCATATCAACAATGTAAGAGCCAAATAACCACTCAAAACATATCATGCCAAATTAGTGAGTAAATACTACAACCAACCTTCCCAATGCAGCTTGGCATAATAAAAATACATTTACAGTTTTTGTTTTTACTGTTGAAGAGAAATGGTTTAGGTTTTCAAATCCTTGCTGAGAAAACATCTTAAACCAGTCTAAGCTGTACTAGCTGGTCTCCTGGTTTAGTTAAAATATGCTAAAATACTATAGGATATATAATAGTATTATAAAAACTTTCAGCTACAGAAATAAAAATAAATTCAAGCAAATGTGCCCTGACCTACATCCTTTATCCACCTTATTTTGCAAGGCAGAAGTAAGCTATTTTCTTTGAATGTGCGAGATTTCCGATTCATTAGCCGCTATTGGTCAATAACTAGAAGAATAAAAAAGTGCAGTAAAAGGTAAAACTTTTTGCCTACAAACCAGTGTTCATGATTTTGATAATAAATTAAAATAATACGATAACAAATACCAGTAGAGCTAAAATAACTGGAAGCGAATTGCATCGTAAGCCTTGCACATTCAAAATAAAAATAGCTGCGCCCGCACTTATGTTACAAATAAGGTGGATAGGCAATCAAGGTGAAAATGTGTCAAATGGATGGTAATAATGCACAACCATTCTTTTAAAGGCTTAGTTCACCCAAAAATGAAAATTCTGTCATGAATTACTCACCCTCGTGTTGTTCGAAACCCGTAAGACCTTCGTTCATCTTCGGAACACAATTTAAGATATTTTTGATGAAATCTGAGGGCTCTCTGACCCTCCCATAGACAGCAAGGTAACTACCACGTTCAAGGTCTAGAAAAGTACCAAGATGATCGACAAAGTAGTCCGTGTGACATCAGTGGTTCAACTGTAATGTTACGAAGCTACGAGAATACTTTTTTTGCACAAAGAAAACAAAAATAACGACTTTATTCCACATTTTCGTCTCTACTGCGTCACTTTGGACGCGCGTTCACGACAGTACCATGACGCGAGTGTGTGGCAGCGCCAGCGCTGACCCAGATCTGGCGTCATTATTTTTGTTTTCTTTGCGCAAAAAGGTATTCTCGTAGCTTCGTAACTTTACAGTTGAACCACTGATGACACACGGACTACTTTGTCGATCATCTTGGTACGTTTCTGGACCTTGAACGTGGTAGTTACATTGCTGTCTATGGGAGAGTCAAGGTCCTACGGGTTTCGAACAACACGAGGGTGAGTAATTAATGACAGAATTTTCATTTTTGGGTGAACTAACCCTTTAATTTAATTCTGAGTGTAAATCAGAAATTGATTATATCTATGTGTCTATATGAATGTGAGTAGTTATAGATTGGATGTGATGTACAGGGCAGTGAATGGAGGAAGAGATCAGAGAGGGGCGAAGTTAGAAGCAAAAACCACACGCAAGCAAGGCGGGTGTCCTACCACTGTCAGTGGGGGATAGGGAGGAGGAGAGGGGTGTGTTAGTGCACCTTTTTTTGGCCAGGTTTGGGGAAGGAGTATGATTTGATTCTGGAGAGAATCCCACCTGTGGCACCTTGCTAGAAACCACAATTTTAAAGAGCATTAGGTTATTTTTATCCTACACTATTTGATGCTCATGTTTAATGCTATACATCCATGACCCATTAATATTGCGTTATACTGTCTTCAGTAATTAGCTCTGCAAATTCACGAATTCAGTGCACATTCAGCAACATTGACATGATAGCATTTGCAGTGGCCCTTGTGTTACGTGGATTGGCACAGCCTAGTTCAGTGGTTCTCAGCAGGCTTTACTTCAGGACACAGATTTAACCCAACACAGGAGCAGAAGTGGTTAAATGCCCTTAAAATCAAATGCATACACTGCATAAATTAATTAATGAGGCGTATAAGAAAGTGTGTAATTTTCTCAATAAGCGGAAAACGTACCATTTTGGTTTCACAACGTCTTTAACTTAATCATTCATAATCTGCATCAGGTTTTTGGGTTTTCAGGTTTTTGAGGATGAGGAAATGGAATAAGCTTTAATTTATTTTGCTGCTGAGCCAGATGATACAGAGACCCTAACAGGACACGGTGATGGGGAAAAAATGGTCTTGGGGGAAAAATGATATTTCGGTGTGTTTGCAGTTGCTTGCAAAAGCTTTGTGTTCTTTGTGAGGGAATGCAACGTTTCTCTGAGTAACGCAAAACTTTCGTGAGCGAACGGGAAGTTTCTGTTCCTTGTGAGCAAATGCAAAGTTTCTTGGGGGAATCCAACATTTTTGCAAAGCGAACACAATTTTCTCGAGGGAACTTTTGCTTGCTTGGAGGAAAACAAAACTTTCATGAATGAATGCATAGTTTCTTGGATAGTAATTTTCCCATCATCACCATGTCTGTAAATTATGGTTAGTTCCTTTTTCTTATTGCATTTAACATGGTCTTTCCCTATTGTCTGTGACAACATTTTTGGGTCACGAACCACCGGTTGAGAACCACTTCTTTACTTTATCACACTAGCAAGAACTTACACTAAGTTTAATGAACAGTTTAATTTCCTTAAATGTGTGTATGTTTTTAAAAATATATATATTTTCAGTGAAGCAATTAACAATTATCTGTGGATGTTTTAAACAGTACTACAGTCCTCAATGTGACTGCTTTCTATAGTCTGACATGTCAGTGCACTTTAAAGTCTTTTCTTTAAAGCAAGCTCATATATCAGATCACATTCTCACTGCTACGTTTGGTTCGAGATGGGACTGTACTTACCTCTGAGTTATGTGATGGTCTCGGGCAGGTCTCGGTTAGCACTCGGAGCAGGCCATCAGGCTTGTACGTATAATGTTCTACCAGCTATAGCACACAACACAGTGCACATCAAAGTCAGATTCTGGACATCCTCACAGTATCACAGAGTATTGTGGTCACGTTTCTCAAGCTGAGGCCTGTTTCACAGAATACTTTGTTTTTCACCAACGGCCGATAAACTACCATTAGTGTTTTGTGTATGTTTCTTTGGTAAGGCTTCATCTGAAAAGAATATACATCATTTATGAACACACTGTATAGCTTTATATAGGATGCTGTGTTTATATAATTTCTTTACATACTCCAAAAGAGCGCACCTCTGAAAAGCTACACAGTAAAGTTGTGACGCACCACAGATATCAGTCTATTTCTACATCAACATACACTTTCAATGCACAGTTGCTCACCCACCTCATTCGAACCATGCAGAGCTTCTCCTAAACACAACGTGAGAGATGTGTCTGAGGACTAGTTAATGGCCTAGCTGTAGCATTTACCTTGCTAAAACTTTGATGCCATGCATCATGCGCAGCCACTCAACCAGGAAATCTAAATAAAACATGGCGTTTGTCCTGTTGGTCACCACATTCAAAACAATTCTCTTTAGGACAGTGGGTCATAACATATACAATAGACAAGCCTGAAAAATAATAAATCACTTTTTGCTAAGTATCTGAGGTCTTTATTTTCTATAATGATAAACATAATGATTTTTAATTGAAGTCACTTATGCTCACCAAGGCTGCATTTATTTGATCAAAGATATAGTAAAAACTGTAAAATTGTGAAATATTTTTGCAATTTAATATAAATGTTCTTTTTTTAAATATATGTCAAAATCTAATTTATTTCTGTGATCAAAGCTGTATTTTCAGCATCATTACTCCAGTCTTCAGTGTCACATGCAGTGTTTGGGAAAGTTACTTTTAAAAGTAATGCATTACAATATTGCGTTACTCCGTAAAAAAGTAACTAATGACGTTACTTAGTTTCCTCTTCTAGATATTAATGCCGTTACTTTACTAGTTACTTGAAAAAAGTAATCTGATTACGTAACTCGCGTTACTTGTAATGCGTTACCCCCAAACACTGGTCACATGATCCTTCAGAAATCATTCTAATATGCTGATTTGCTGAATGTAAAAACAGTTCGTTTTTTCTTGCTGCTAGTTATTTATTTCAGGATTCTTTCATGAATAAAAAAATTCAAAAGAATTGAATTTATTTCAAATACAATCTTTTGTAACATTCTGAAGGTTTTTTACTGTCACCTTTGATCAATGTATGTAAAGACTTTGAAGTCTGCTCATCATCTGCTCTGAAGTCTCTTGACAGGATTTATTTACCTGCCAAAGTGTGTCGAACTTCTTCCCATCAGGAATGGAGAGTTTGCCAGCCTTGTCCTTATCAATACGATAGTGCATGACATGGTTATTATGCAGGAGACACAGCGCATAGGACACGTTTCTGCCATTGTTTTCTCTTTGTCTAATTCTGTCAGGAGGAAAGAGGAGGATAGAGAGTAATCCACAGCCATTTACAGAGGCTCTTTCAAACTGTCACCTGATTACAGTATACTCTACACAAATCAACACTAGATGGAGCTGGAGGAGAAAAACTGATGTTTTCAAAACATTTAAGATTCGCTATTGAGATTCAGTGTGGATGCAGTTGTTAAACCAACGTTTAATCGAAATGCAAATATAAAAAATAAACAGCAAGTTATACAAAAAAAAAAAAGGTGAATATAGACATGTTTTAGCTTTAGTAAAAACTAGGAAATTGGAAGCTAATGACACGATTCTCATGATAATAAAGCCACATTTGTCTTATAAGCAAACTTTCTTCTTCTTCCATCTTTCTGTAGACTATCACACCACATACGTGTGTTTTAAGTGTGCTATTTAAAGCAAGCACACACCACCCCCACCCAGCCCTGCTCTTGTTTTCCGTCTTCGGTCACTTCAGGAAGTGCTCTCAAACACTGTCACAGCGGAAAGCTCTCGCTGCCTCGCTTCTTTCACTTCAGAGCAGTGGCGCTACAGTCCAAAGCCCTGGCACATGCCTCACCCAGCGCTTTCAAAACATTTAAGATTCGCTATTGAGATTCAGTGTGGATGCAGTTGTTAAACCAACGTTTAATCGAAATGCAAATATAAAAAATAAACAGCAAGTTAAACCTGCCATAATTAAAAAAGATGAATATAGACATGTTTTAGCTTTGGTAAAAACTAGGAAATTGGAAGCTAATGACACGATTCTCATGATAATAAAGCCACATTTGTCTTGTAAGCAAACTTTCTTCTTCTTCCATCTTTCTGTAGACTATCACACCACATACGTGTGTTTTAAGTGTACTATTTAAAGCAAGCACACACCACCCCCACCCAGCCCTGCTCTTGTTTTCCGTCTTCGGTCACTTCAGGAAGTGCTCTCAAACACTGTCACAGCGGAAAGCTCTCGCTGCCTTGCTTCTTTCACTTCAGAGCAGTGGCGCTACAGTCCAAAGCCCTGGCACATGCCTCACCCAGCGCTCCTACTCAGATCCACTGCTCAATTTAATCTCTGCCTTGTGTAGTTTTGAAGCAGTAATTTTTATATTAGTGATGAACTAAAAATGTTGGTAACACTTTATTTCGATAGTCCACTTTAGATATTCTATTAACAGTAAGTAACTTTGCAACTACATGTCAACTAGCAGTTAGTAGAGTATTAGTAGACTGTCTGCTTAATATCTTCTAACACTTTCTTTGTCAACTTATTCTACTAACCCTAAACCTACCCTAACAGTCTACTCTGAGAGTTAGTAGACATGTAGTTGCAAATTAATGAGAATTAGTTGACATGTAGTTGACATGTAGTTACAAAGTTACTTATAGTTAGTAGAATGTCTAAAGTGGACTATCGAAATAAAGTGTAACCAAAATGTTATGTGAAATCTTAATCAATTCATGCACATGTTATAATTTAAACAAAACACTAAATGACTTACGCTCATGTGATTCAGGCAAAAATAAAAACATTGCTTTACTTTGGCCTCATTGGCAAACTAAATCAAATACTGATACACTATAAACAATTACATATTTTTATGAACTTTATTTAATATACACTACCTTTCAAAGGACTGTTTTTGAAAGAAGTCTCTTCTGCTCAAATGTATTTGTTCAAAAATACAGTAAACACTGTAATATATGATTACAATTTCAAATACCTGTTTTCTGTGTAAACTGTAATTTATTCCTGTGATCAAAGCTGAATTTTCAGCATTATTACACCAGTCTTCATTGCCACATGATCCTTCAGAAATCATGCTGATATACTGATTCGCTGCTCAAGAAACATTTCTGATTATTAGCAATATTGAAAACAGTTGTGCTGCCCAATATTTTTCTGGAAACTGAGATATATTTTCTTCAAGATTCTTAGATTTTGAAAGTTCAAGAGAAGCATTTATTTGGAATCTTTCTTTTTGTTCCGTAACAATGTAAAAGTGTTTACTGTTACTTTTGATCAACTGAATGCATCCTTTCTGAATAAAAGTGTAGTTTCTTAAAATAAATAAACAAAAATCCCACTGACCCTGAATTTTTGAACGGTAGTGTAACTCTAGATTATGTACTGTAGCTAGTATGTATTCTGGGTAATTCTGAAAAGCAGAAAATAAAATAGTCCAAGTCCATTTCTCTTTTTTTTTTTTGAACTTGCATAACAAGTGAATGAGACTCACAGGAATTTGCCGTTGACGTATGAGCTCCTGAGCAGCCGCTGCTCTGAGTCCTCGCGGTCGATCTTGCCATGGAACCACGGCATCTTCTCATGAGCCGTTGTGGCGATGAGTTTCTCCAGCTGAGGCCTCTGGCTGATGATAGCCTGCTCCAGAGCCGAGCCCTGCCACACCACAAACACAGCTAAGAAACTGCTCCAGTCTTACACCAACAAATACGCATTTGTGCTGACTTTTTTAATGCAGCATAGGGGCATTAAATAAATGCATTCACAATTGATGTAAATGTTCAAAAGCTGGCTCCACAAAACAAAACAAAAATATGTGTGAAGACTGTTGCGACAAGTGAAACATGACATTTTCACAGCTTATTTTATTCTCGTAATCTCACATACTGTACTTCTGACTGAAGTGGTATATTTAACATGCAAAATGTAATTTTCACCGTAAATTAATTACAAAGAAACAGCAAGTACCACATTGAACTAAACATGGAATTCTGAAGTAGAAAGACTGAAATAGTATTTTCTTGTAAAACATACTTTATTTTTACAGTGTACCAAAATGAGCAAGGGGATTGGAGGGAAGTAGTTGGAAACGAAAGAAGGATTTGAAACTTCAGCCAAATAAAGTTGTTTCATGCACAATAAGACAAAGAAAAAGTAATAATACTCTGCGTCGTGCCTAACAACGGCCCCTTAGCTGTTATAAATTCACTGTAAACCACGGCTTCACGGGGATTATTGCTGTTATAAAACGGTTATTCCATATACGTAGTAATGTTTCACAAAATAAAACAGAGCAAATAAAGTGTAATGATATTAATAAAAACAGTATTCTTCCACCAAACAATGTAGTTCCTCAGAAACAGTTGTGGTTGCTACAAAGTGGTTGCCGAGCAACAGACAAACGTAAACAAAGGTGTATGTTACTTTGTAGAGTCATTTACAACAGCTTCGAACGCGGCTCAGCCAATCAGAATCAAGCACCGGAACTATCTGTTTTATAATTTAAATTCCTTGATTTAAAAAAAAAAGCATTTTCCTTGTATTATTTCTGAACATATAATATACATAAGACAAGTTTGTACAAGATGTAGTTGTAGTTCATGCATCTTTTTTGCAAAGATATTTAACGTTAACAAGTGCTCCGGTTTATAAATAGTAAATACATGAGCTCAATACTCCATTGCAACAATTGTCTCATTCTGAGCATAACTAATGACTCAAATACCAAACTCATGAGAAAACGTAACTATTTTACATTTTGGCAAATTTGTATCACTTTGTACAATCTGATTTATACACAAACGTGTTTAGAAATAAAATCTAACTAAATCTAACTGTCAATAGAGCGCAAACAGATTTTACTGTATGAAAACATAAAAAAAAAGTGATTGTACAAATTCATGAAAGTCTGCCAAAAAGTTATGAATTACCATGAAAGTGTGCTGCAAATACTATAGTTTTCTGAGCTATGAAAGAGCAACCTCTGAGCTATTAAATAAAGGGTTATACATCATTTTGATAGTCCACTTTAGACATTCTGCTAACTGTAACTAACTTTGCAACTACATGTCAGCTGGCTCTCATTAGAGTATTATTAGTCTGTTAGGTTAGGGTTAACAGAATAAGTTGACGTGCAAAGTTACTTATACTCAGTAGAATGTGTGTTGAAGGACCATCAGAATGAAGTGTTAGCAGATATTAAGCAGACAGTGTTTCAAAGTATTGCAAAGTGACTTATAGTTAGCAGAATGTCTAAAGGGTTACCAAATGTTTTAAGTTTTAAACTGACACCAACCTGCAAATTCCAGGTTTGTTTGACATACTGCCGGATGAGCTGCTCTTTCAGGTCCTCAAAGGGCCCGACTTTAGGCTCTGTGCCCCTGGGCCGGTTGAAGGGCCTCTTCAGCAGACAGATGAGCCCGTCGGACTCCTGCGAGTGGTAGTCGATCACATCTATGGGGTTTCTGTGGGATTTCCCACCGGCGATGGCGTAGGTGTCGTTCATCTCCCTCTCGATGGTGTAGTGGTAGAGCTGGCGACCGTAGGCCACCGACAGAGCGAACCCGCCGAGGAAGCTGCGGCTCTGGCGCAGCAGGTACAGGCCGTCCCCCGCTCCTCCCTGCCGCAGGTACTCCTCCGCCTCCTCTCGCGTGATGTTGCCGAAGAAGTACGGCAGCACCTGCACCTTGTCCGCCATATCTGCTCAACCGTCTGCCAAAGCTAAGAGGACCGCTAATAACCTGAAAAAGACATGTGTAGATCATTTCTCTTTTTTTTGTAGTAGTAGTCAAAATCAGTGAGAGGCTTCAAGCAAACCCTCATCTATTGATTACTTTTCTAAATTTCTAACAAATGTTTTCTGTTAATCTTTTTGAAACATTTAAAGCAGGCAGGGTTTAACCTTACAGTAGGACTCAGCGCTGATTACTGTCAGGCTTTCGAAATCCTTCATCACTTGAATTAAGATTATAATCATTTCATTTTAAAGCACAGCCACCACAAAAGCACCTCTTTTTACGTTGAGACCGTTCTGAGGTTAAATACAGATTTGAAATAATAACAAGATATAGTTTAATAGCTATGATACTGTTTTTGAAATCTAATCTTTGCACAGCTATGACAGGAAACACAGGCATCTAATAGTAAATCTTAAAAAAAACTAAAACATATACATAAACCCAAATAGGAAATAAATCAGTTATCGTATAAACGTGTCCTATTCTGTGTCCTGAACTCCTGAAACATTGCTGTCTCATATTTTCAAGCAGTCAATGCAATTTGGGAAAGAAATCAATTAAATCTATATGTGGGTGTGTGTGAAAATATTCAGATGTAACCCCCTTTGTAATCTTTAACATTTTCATAGCTAACTGTAATTTAACACATTTTTTCTCAGTAACTGATTACAGTTACATTTAACCATTTAACTCCGTTACATGTAACTAGTTACTCCCCAACACTATGTAATATACAACCATGTAACGGCAATAAGGCACTCAAGACTGTGGTGCATTATGAATGAATGTTGTGCCCAACTACAGTAATTAACCATGATTACATTATACTGTAAATATAATACATTTTCAAAGAAATGAAATATTGTACCAATGCAGGAAGCACTCTTTTTGTGTTTTACTTGTTTGTTTGTTTGTTCTGTTCACTCACACCTGACACTGTTTACTAACGTCTTGTTATCTTTAACATTATCTTTCGCGTTTCATTTTAATCTGCCTGTCTGTTCCTTCACAATGCAATGAAAATTTGTTTCACTCAAATTTTTTGTTATGGTTCTTCTGTAATTCCGTGGTGCTAATTATACAATTTATTTTCACGAAGCATCAATATTTTGGTAAATTAGGTCAGGTACATTTGAGAACTTCTATCATTAATTATGAAACATTGGTTTTTGTACTAATTTTGCATGTTTTTTAAATGACATGCAAGACATTTGCAAGGATGGGAACATTCTAGAACATCCAGTTTAGTGATCTAACATTCCTGAATGTTTTCTAATATTCCAGAAGTTTCTGAAACAATCGAGTGCTTTCTGGAACATTCCAGAACATTGTGGGACTAGTCATAAAAGACAAAAATAAATCATCCAACGGACACTTCTGAAGTTTTGGTAACTGTTGATGTTAAATGCATGTACCATGTCATTTTTATGCAGGAGTAATAACAGAATAGCTTGTACAAGTTGTCAACATATATAGTTTTTTCATGAGCACTGTTAATGATACACAAAAAGTAAAGTGATTTTCATATTCAGCATGTCAATGTTCATAAAGAAACTTAAAAAGTAAAAGCTTTTTTTGAAACTCTAACCTGTGTAAGAAGTTAAAAGGCATGCGCCACTGAGAAACTAGTTCACGCAGAAAGAGGAAGCGGTCAAATCTTTTGCAATAACATTCAGCCTCGACTACAACTTAAGCCCACACCCAGGAGATGTTTAAGGCACTTAAAGATGACTATAAGCCAACCAGATGAAACCGCTCAAGTCATGGACTTAAAGCAAGGTCACACAATTGAGCACTTGACATGGAAATGAGTGAGTTCATGCTTCAAGAGAGAATTTGCTTAATACAACATTGTTGATACATAAGTGACAAGCGCTGTGGCAAAAAGAAAAAGAGCGCACTCACAAAATAGTCTGGCATCATAATCATTTTAAATGAATTGTAATAATGTCCATGCAAACTCATAACTAATTATTTATTTCGGCAATTTAAGCCCAGTTTAAATGAATATATCTTGATATGACTGTCCTACATTTTTGTTTACCTGTTATCTAGTGGTCAGCGAAAGCCAGGCCTGAGGGAAATACAGTACACTCTCTCAGCATTACAGTTTGCTTTATTTATTTTCATTCTGCTTCATTTTGTCTATAGAAATATACATTCATTTTCCCATTATTATCAATAATGAGGAATTAATGTGACTGAAGTATCAGTCAAAATGCCAAATGAAGCAAGCAGAAGACACATCTTCTGTCCTTTTTACTCACTAAAAAGCAACCTCAAACGCAAACGCTAATACAAAACCTCAGAGCCTCGTTTTCATGCATGAAAGAGAAGCAAGCAGATTCTGAGTCGAAGTAGATTCATCAAATTCAACCACAAAAGATTCCATAAAGAAGAAGCCCGTGTCAGTGTCATTGTAACCTGACAGCGAAGCATAAAAGGTTTGTGATGGAAAATGTGGTTGTAGCATTGTGTGAATTGCATCAGAAATCCCTAAATGCAGCAAAGCAGCACGATGGCTGTGATCAACCATGTATAGCTACAGAGACATGTGCCACTGGTCAGATGTGCAAGCTTTAAATGATGTAATGTGGGAATTTTACTAGTTCTGCATTTTAGACCTACGGCATTTTGGGGAGATATCATAAAATGCATTTTATTAGGATGTTTTGTTGAGTCAAAATGATGGCATAATAATATTATGCCCTATATTAAGATGTAGGTATATAAATTGGTTGCTATTAAGATCTTGTTTTACAAACTAGTTTTGCTTTGTGTTAGAAACTAATAATAATAATCAGCTAACTCTGGACTATAATGTATATATTACACACATACACACACATATATATAGGTTATAGGTAGGTAAGACCAATAGTGGGAAAAGTTTCTAAATTATACAGTTCTTTCATTAGAAATGATATTATAACGCAATAATTTATTAGCATTTGTTATGTTAGTTAAGTTTGTCATAACATCTTTGTTGTAAAAGTTTCAAAATCCTGTAACTTTCAGGATATTTCCACCTTAAATTATATTTATATAATGTTTTTACAAAATCTCCATTGTGAATACCAAAATTCAGACATTTGGACCTCGCTATATATGTTTACATGTGAAAAACATGAATGCAAATATTCAGGATTTTTATGCAATCATTAAAAAATTGTTGTTGAATTATTAACACAAATCCATTAAATACATTTGTAATTTAATCAATAATCAAAAACAAACAATCGCCTTCTTCAAACGAACTGTGGGTCCACAATAAGACAGAGAAACATCTGATATTCTTGAACAGCTTGACTTTTTGCTTTTTGCTTTTTTACTTCAAAGTAACTAAATAATGACAGATCAGGTAATGCCACAACAAAGTGAGATATTACACAGATAATTTAAACAGATTCACTAGAACCTTTTTCCTTTTATTTTCATGATTCCATATCAATATATTAAGATTTACAATATAAGAAACACGAATATATAAGAAGTAATAAGAAATATCTGAAGAGAAGCCATTTAAAATTGTCATTTTTTCATCACATCAATCGCTTAATTGCTTTAATTCACACTTAATTCAATCAGCCTGAAGAATTCATGCAGTTTAACATCATACCTGAGCACAAAATCTTACATACGCATACAACAAATACTACATGCAGAGAAATAGACACATTCTTACCTTACAAAGCGTTCGGTTCGCCTCACTTTGGACAGTGACTACACACCATGTTCAAATTGCTGTCGAACTGAACAGGATGTGGTACGACCAAAAACTCAGTGGATAATTCAAAAGAAGCCGGTTCAGGAACACTAGTGCTAAGAGTAAACTGAAACTATGGGTGAATACTGATGCGCTGAAAGGTGTTTTCACCTTCGTGTTGCTGTTATTGTACTGACACAAACTTCAGTAAGTAAATGGAACTATTTGTAGACTTCCTCATTTTGAGAAACTTCTGCCTACTTCCTTCACAATTTTTTTTTTTCGTCCTATCTTTGACTTCCTCTTCTATCTGAGAACGAAAACACATAATAGCAGATATTTAGTTGCCATGAGATTTGCTAAAATGTTCATCTTCCTAAAGTTGGCATTAAACAAACATCATGCTATATACAGTTTGTAACATTCAAAATACACTGAAAACAAACCAAACCAAAAAATAAAGTGATTTCAAATTAAAACAAGATGATTTGTATTAATCAGTTCATTCATACCTAATAATCCTCCTAATTATCTATTGAGATAATACTTTAATATGATAACAAATAAGCAATGCTTGCTTAACAATTAATAAAAACTTCAATAAATTATGAAGCATGTAAGCCACAACTTACATAATTAAATAATAAAAACCCATAAAATAATGCATGAACCAAACTATAAATGAACATTTAATATGTGCCAGGTTTATAATCAGTAGACTAGCAGGAAGAGCAGATGTGTTTTGTGGTTCATTGAGCTGAACCCAGCTGTGATGGCTACTGTGCAAATTTACTTTTGTTTACTTTAGTTCAAGGTGTTCTGCATTATATCTGAATGTCAAGCTGAGATGATATAAATATGACATGTATTTTATAATTGTGATCATTATTACAAATATAAGAAACACTCAAATAATATATCTTGTGCTACACATGCCAACACAGAGGGTTTTTCATTCTAGCAGCAGAGAGAAATGCAGAGTTGTGCCTTACAGCTGCAAGAACAATCATCTGAGAGTTTCGCAACAAAGTGACATTTAAACTCTGAATCCTGGATCGCATTTTACGCTTCATGATTGCTAAGTGGGGACCAATTCTTTTTCTTTCTTTCTTTCTTTCTTTCTTTCTTTCTTTCTGAGCATTCTGGATATGCACTTGAGGTACAGTACTTCTCAAAAGTTTTCAAAAGTGTTTTTAATTAAGTCTCTTCTGCTCGCCAAGCCTGCATTTATTTGATCAAAAATACGGTGAAAGCTGTAATATTGTGAAATATTATTGCAATTTCAAATTATACTTTTCAATTTGAATGTATATATATATATATATATATATATATATATATAGTGATGGTAAAGTTGCATTTTCAGCATCATTAGTCCAGTATTCAGTGTCACATGGTCCTTCAGAAATCCTTCTAATATGCTGACTGAGGAATGCACTGAATTTGTAAGTAAAAGTCACCAAAATAATTTCACTCTAAATGCGCAAAGCGTCATGCCTCGGTTTGTGAAGTTGCATCCGTTGTCAACAGGGGGCAGCACAATGCTTGAGCTCAACTGAAACTCCTTCATAACAACCACATCTGTTGTACCAATAGACGCTGTGGTTAGCAGCCGTTTATTTTCCTAAACTGATCAAAGTTGATTTGATCAAACCCACATGTACTGTAGTTTAGACTCCGGTCTGTTATCATTTTACTGTTTGAAAGCTGTAATGCAAATATGTTTTCAAAAGGAAACTTATTTTTATTTTATAGCATCTTATTAAAAGTTTTCAATAATCTATTTATGTACCAAACTTGTTCTGGTCAAGCAGGACAACTTACAAATTCTGCTCATTAGCTCTGCCAGGAAGTCGCCATATGGGTTTTGTAAAAATCACATATTCCTAAGGGAATCATGTTGATCAAACAGTACACCAAGACATTTTTAAATGATGAACAGATTTTTGATATCCCAAACAGTTCTGATATATTATGTGTGCACTGAGCTGTGCTTGAGCTGTATATTTGGCCATAACATCTGCAAAAACAAAAGTGACATTTTATTAATTCTGTAAAGTCTCCCAATGTTCATCATGCCTCTTTTTATGTTTTTCAGGTTTGTGCTGATGATTAAGCAAGTTTTTTTTTTTTTTTTTCTTGGACGTCACCTGTAGAGTGTATGCCCTTTATGCCCTGCGCACTGTTGTATCTGTCACAGAAACTCAGATCTCCATTGATAACCCATGTGACGAATCTGAAACACTTGCCCATCGGTCTATCAGAGCTAGACTGAGAGCTAGCACATGTCCTTCAGGTCATTTTAGGTTGTTGACATACAGATAGACACAGCTCATACCTGGCGTATGTGAGAACAGAACAGATTCTCTAAACATTCGCTTGGTATCTCATTATAGGAAACATATGGCCAACTCCTGTAATGCATTCTTTCTGAAGCCTTTAAACAGACCTGAACAGAATGACAGATACTGTAACCTCTCATTACTCTAGCGAACCGACTTCAGGAACTGCATGAGCTACTGAAGGCACAGTGACATCCAGTCGGATATTAAAGCAATAGTTCACCCAAAAATGAACATTTGCTGAAAACTTTCTCATCTTCAGTCCATCTAAGTTTGTTTCTTCATCAGATTTGGAGAAATGTAGCACTGCATCAGTGTCTCAGGATGCTCTGCAGTGAATGGGTGCCTTCAGAATGAGCGTCCAAACAGCTGATAAAAACATCACAATAATCCACACCACTCCAGTCCATCAGTTAATGTCTTGTGAAGTGAAAATATGTTTTTAACCTCAAACCTTAAATTTGCTTTCAGCTAAAATATGAGTCCTCTATCCATAATATTGCTTTCTCCAGTGAAAAAAGTCGTCTTGTCTGAATCAGGAGAGAAATCTGCACAGATCAATCACCGTTTACAAGCCCAAACAGTCCAAAAAAAGAGTTAATGATGGATTTTCACAGCTTTTCACTTCACAAGATGTTAACTGATGGACTGGAGTCATGTGGATTACTTGTGGATTATTGTGATGTTTTTATCAGCTGTTTGGCTGCAAAATTTCTCCAAATCTGTTCCAATGAAGAAACAAACTCATCTACATATTGGATGGCCTGAGGGTGAATACATTTTTGGAAAAATTGAAACTCCAGTGCAGTTATAAAGAGTTTTGGCATGTAACTCCAGTGTCGTTATAACACAAAGCACTGACCTTCAGAAGGTAAGCAATAGCGAACCCTTACTATAGCTCAGATATGCTGGGTAAACTGACAAAGCATGTTACTCACCTACCTGCTTGACTGAAACTAAAGCAAGTAATATAACTAACCTTAAAATTAAGAACTTGATATTCACACTTTCCAGCAGTTCAGAATGTGGTGAGTTCATGAGTTCAGTACCATGGACAGGTCTCATGATGGGATCAATTGTTGACACACTCACTGCCGAAAATCTCTCATCCTGATCTAACCCAGTGTCCAGTGTACTAATGTCAGTGACGAGAACATCATGCCCATAAGGCAGAGGAAGTTGCTGAACAAAAACTCAGAGACTCATCACCACTGTCCTTTCAAATTGTACAGTTGGCACAATGTTCCTGTGAGTGACCGAAAAGCAGATAATCACCCAAAACCAGCATCCTGAGATCCTTGTCTCTCAGTGATGATAAAGCTGCTTCTATGTACCTGCTGAATATGCAAGATGCTAAGGCTGAGCCCAAATAGAAGAGGAAAAAAATCTGTACACTTAAGAAAATTATTTCCTGTGCACATAATAAATGCTCATGTGAGGCATCGTTGAGAACTAGTCTGTGCCTAAACAAACAGAGCAAGTGAGGGTTTTGAGCATCCTGAATTCATGCTTTCTTACATACATGTTTAGAGCACACAAATCCAATATCATGCACAATCCCCCATCTTTATCAGAAGATAATGGAGTAAAAACCCCTCTGAGTTTCCTCCAGTGGAACTCTATATAATCCCTTTTCCTAAGAGGGAGGATATTTCTACCTCCGAAACTTAAGCGGATTCCCCTACAGATGCTATGCCACTGTTGATAGAAGGGGTTTCATTGTGAACTGAAGCCTGCAACCTGTGGACACCATTGTGGAACCCAAGAGTTTTCAGAACATACTCTCCAAGCCTATTGATCAAGCAGGAGATTTCTGTTGAGCTGGTTCCATAGATGGTGCTGTCAACATCTGATGGGCAAAAAAAAAACAAAAAAAACATCCCAGTTTGCATCTGTCATAAATTGTATTCAAAATTAGAATTAATGTGTTTCAAATCATGTTGAAATGAGTATCCCAAAGGTACCCAGATCATCTACTATTTCTAATGGAAATTCAAAGTGCAGATTCATGCACTCTCTAATGGCTGATGTTGCCAACAACCCATTGCACTTTGGAGGAGGATTTAACACACATTCTGAGCTATATTTGTAAAATACATTTGGACATTAATTTGGGCATCATTATGCAAACACATAAGGTGAGTTTTCAGCATGAAAGAACCACGACTGGAGAATCAACATGCTTCTTTTCTCTCCAATATGGTAGGATGAATTGTTGAGTATAGCATAAATTAAATAAACTAGAATGTGGACTGTGTATATAAGGATGTTAACTGTGAAAAGATGATTGGCACACTCTTGCAAAGACCTCGTCGGCCATTGGCACAAATCCTTAGCAAAGACCACAAGAACCAGACGAGTCCTCTGCACAATCTGACTTGTGTTGCAGCCTGGTATTAAAGCTCACCATGCTGGTTTCATCTGTCCAGAGGAGAACTGGCCCCCTGACTGAGCCTGGATTCTCCCAAGGTTTTTTCTCCATTTCTGTCACCGATGGAGTTTTGGTTCCTTGCCACTGTTGCCTTATCTTGCTTAGTTAGGGACGCTTAATTTCTGGCAGCATTGTTGACTTGATTGCACAAACGCTATTTAAAGAGAACTGAACTGGGTGATGACATCACTGAATCATCAATGAACTGACTTTAACTGAAAAACTGACATTTCTATTGTCCTCTTGCATTATCGACACACTATTTTCCTGTTTAACACTGTAAAGCTGCGTTGACACAATCTGTATTGTATAAAGTGCTATACAAATAAAAGTGACTTGACTTGACTTTATGTATTTTTTCCTAACAAAACGAGCACATACTTTTAGGGCATAGTATAAGTAGGCGAACTGGGACACAGCGTGCTTTATCTCTTGGTTTAGGGTTACACCCTCTGCTTTTTTACAGGTGGGGGAACGGATGTGACAGGCTCATGAGGGAACATCACAGATGTTGTTATGGGCAAATGTTATGCCTTCCTCTCCTGCAAATACTGCAGTCAAGGTATCCATCTATTTTTAGAAGGGCAACAGGCCTAGCTGCCGTCAATGACACCTTTCCCCATGGTTTAGCGTTTGAAGCAGCATTGGGACAAGCCATTCGCTCTGGGGTTTTGCAGATCTGGCAGCATTCACAGATCGCCTGCTCTGTCTGCTTATATGGCAGACAAACATATCCACTGCTCTCTATCCCTGAGGCTTGAGAGGTTGAGCCAGAGATCGCTCTCGCTGTAGTCCAGTCACTACTTTGGGTCGCACCATGCCAAGTGCACAGATTAAGGAGCTTCCAAAGTCTTTCACACCTGAGGTGTCCCATTGCAAGATACTGAGCAAATGTTTGAAAGAAAGGGGAAAAGCCTCTGCCATTACATATACAGACCGGTTTTGATGACAGTAGCTTAGGGCTGGGCAAAAAATCGAATGCAATTTTCATGCGAATCTCGACAAGCTACACAAAATCGCGTTCAAAATCGGCAATGAATCGCCTGCGATTTTGAACGTGATTTTGTGTAGCTTGTCAGTGATCTACGGCTCTGTGTAGTAAATGCCGCTCCATCTGAAAGCACGTGCTGGAGATTTACTACTAATCACAGAACCGGCTTTACTGACGAGATGCGCATGAAAATCGCATTTGATTTTTTGCACAGCCCTACTGTAGCTGTGTCTCATTTCAAAGGCTCAGGAGGTCGCATTTGTTGGCCACACATGTCATTGAGGCTGTATTTTTTCAGAAAAGTAACCATTATATTCCATAGTAATAAAGAAATCAAATTACAGTAATTTACGCCCCATGAGGAATAACAGTCAGTTTTATAATAGTTGCTTTTTTGACAAGAGACAGCCTATAAATTATGTATGTAGATGACAAATGCAGCACCTCGGAGGGCGCAGCCCTCGAAATGAGACACATACCAATACTAGCATACTAATCTTAGTATTTTTGGCATAGAACGATATAAGACTAGATGTTAAGAGTAGAGTAGTATATGCTAGTATGCACTTCTGACTCACAGCTCCAAATGTATGTTATATCTCTTCTTTATAATAGTAATATGCATTTACGTACACGTAAAAATATGTTTTTATGTTGTTTTCTGGTCAGTAATACATTTGTTTACAGTTTGAGAATGTATTTTGTATCAAACATTAATCATATATGAAACTTTACGTTATAAAACTTGCATTCATCCCATTTTGAGAATGTTTTTTTCCTGAGAAGGCAATATTTTTCAGGTTTTGTAAAGTCATAGACACTTATAAATGTCTAAATATACTATGCGGGAAAGATAAAGCCAATCACAGTCCAGCATGCAAATATTACAATAACGCCATTGTTATCTGTTTACGTTTTTAATAGTAAATATTCAGTCTATTTAACTTTTTAATGTCTTAACTTCACAAAAGCTTTGCATCTCTGAATCATTATTTTACCGTTTATCCCTATAAAGCTGCTTTGAAACAATCTGTATTGTATAAAGCGCTATAGAAATAGCCTAAAGGTGACTTGACACAACTAAAGCTGAATAATATGCTAAAGAGAGTATGAAAGAAGTCTGTATGCCTGGCAGGCACTATAAAACGGGATGTTGAGGAATAAACGAGGGGTGTTCATGTGGCTGCATGTGTTTTGCAGCAGCAGAAACGCAGAAATCCCTCGTGACGTCACGGGGAGAGAACAGCAGCGCGTCAGCAGCGCTCGCCCTTTAAAGATCGCAGCCAAGCCTCAGAAGGATGCTTAGAGGAATCGCAGACCTCCAGAAAAACAACCTATATCCTATCATTTCCATCGTCTACCGCGACATGACGACCGGAATTTAAAATTACGTCTTCATGCGTCAAAATTTAGGTGAGTTTCGAATCACATCCACGAATCGCTTTTGTTTTTATACAATATTTATTATTTATTATTTAAAACACACTCTATTTATTACGTACAGTTGATTATATATCAAATAGTCTTAAAGGTACAGTAAGGTGATACTCACAGTTCACGGCTGATTTCTCTTTGTCCTTGATCTTTCTGCGCATCCTGCCTGCAGCATCCAGCGCTGCATCACATCCCGAGCACTTTACTGACAAATAAAATTATGGATTCAAGAATATCTACAGTAGCTCGCATCCATGCGCTCAGTGAATAGATGCTGCTCCCGCATTGAGGCTTTGATATTTGTCCTGAAGGTGGTTGCACTAATCAGGGAAACGTACATGTCAGACTGGCAGAGGTCTCATTGGCCAGTCGTCTCTATTGACTCTGGTTATATGTAAAACATTTAATATAAAAGCTGAGTTTAGTTTGATTTGAATTGCATTAATTTTTAAATGTCTTATATGATTTTATATGCTTTTAGTAATACTGTATGTATGTGTCTATTCAAGGAAATGTTTGTAGAAAGTCCCTATACTGAAACAATCATGTTAGACACGAATTGATGCTATGGCACATTAGGTTCATGTTATGTCATGTTTTAAAACAACAGAAATCAGAAAGTATCCCACTTTACAGGCATTCAGAATAGAAATATAAAAATATGATGTTTGGCTGATATTGTGTTTAGGAGCATAGGCGGAGCGTGTGTGGACTTGGGGCAAAAATGGCACTAAAATGCCCCTGCACAAATAAATTAAATCTATTACGTCTGTTGCTAACAAAGTGAATATGAATAGACAGTGTCGATTGCGGCATTAAATTAAGATCTGCTCATGTTGCACCGTATTTCATTTTAGGCGTTTTTACATGGTTGCGCATTTGAACCAATCACACACAATTCTGTTGAGCTTAGCAATGCAATGGCCAATCAGAGGCGTTCAGATGAGTCATCGTTGAAACAGATCAGTTTTATTGAGTGCGCGCGCGTTCGCTGACGGAATTCCGGACTCTTGCAAATTCTCTCATTATAAACAACAAAGCGCAGATGTACGTACAATGTAGCCTAAGTAAGAGATTCATTTCACAGTGTATACAGCTTCAGTGATTA
>NW_015623807.1:37299-48116 GCF_001515625.1 Sinocyclocheilus rhinocerous
GAATGCAATGGCCAATCAGAGGCGTTCAGATGAGTCATCGTTGAAACAGATCAGTTTTGTTGAGTGCGCGCGCGTTCGCTGACGGAATTCCGGACTCTTGCAAATTCTCTCATTATAAACAACAAAGCGCAGATGTACGTACAATGTAGCCTAAGTAAGAGATTCATTTCACAGTGTATACAGCTTCAGTGATCATAACTTTTTTTTTGAGAGTGCTTAAACTCGCGATAGATCAATGTTAGTGATAATGTCACTTTCTATATATAATTTATTCGCTGTTTGAATAACCGTGGAAAGGAAACGTTATATAATTATCAATTTCTAACGTTTTTATTAAATTGTAATCACGTTAAATACAAATTCAGTTCCATTAAACATTTTTTTTTAGCCTACATGACACCCATGTCTGGTTCTTGCCTAAAAAGACGTGTTTATGATGTTAATACATTTGGCTGCTTTTAGCCTTACCCTGGAGTTGGTTCACCCTCCGCCTATGTTTAGGAGTGATGCAGATGCTATGTTTAAATGTAAAACTTTTGGTATGCTTTCAGAAAAAAAGGTACAAAAGCTGTCACTGGGACAGTACCCTTTCAAAAGGCCACCTTATTTACCCTTAAAAGGTGCATTTTAGGTACATATTTGTACCTGAAGTGTACATATCAGTACTTAAATGGTACATAGGGTACCGCACCAGTTATAACTATTATACCTTTTTTTCTGAGAATGTACTTGTATTTCATAATCATTCCTTTCAGTTGCCCCCATCCAGGTCTTTTTTGAGCAGCACTATGCCAGAACAAAGCAATGATTACCGGGTGGTTGTATTTGGAGCCGGTGGAGTGGGCAAAAGCTCCTTGGTCCTGCGCTTCGTGAAGGGAACCTTTCGCGAGAGCTACATCCCCACTATCGAGGACACCTACAGGCAGGTGATCAGCTGCGACAAGAGCATCTGCACGCTGCAGATCACAGACACCACGGGCAGTCACCAGTTTCCCGCCATGCAGCGTCTGTCCATCACCAAAGGCCACGCCTTCATCTTAGTGTACTCCATCACCAGCAAACAGTCTCTGGAGGAGCTCAAGCCCATCTTCGAGCAGATCTGCCTGATTAAGGGGGACATCGAGAGCATCCCAATCATGCTAGTGGGCAACAAGAACGACGAGATGAACGCTCGTGAAGTGGAGAGCAGTGACGGCGAGGCCATGGCCAAGAGGTGGAAGTGTGCCTTCATGGAGACGTCAGCTAAGACAAATCACAACGTTAAGGAGCTGTTTCAAGAGCTGCTAAATTTGGAGAAACGCAGGACTGTAAGCCTTCAGATCGACGGCAAGAAGAGCAAGCAGCAAAAACGAGCCGAGAAGCTTAAAGGCAAATGTGTGGTCATGTGAAAAACCGAAGTGTGCTTGGAAAACCAAACCGGTTTCACTTTCAGGACATTGATGCTCTGGGGTGCGTTTCCCAAAAGCAACTATGGTCGCAAGTTCCGTCGTTACCAATAGATTTCAATGGAACTAACTACCATAGTTAGCTAACGATGCTTTTGGGAAACGCACCCCTGGCTAACACTGTTTACACCTGAAGACAAGAATGTTGGACATACACTTACCATAGTGCATTTGCAGGAACAAGGATTGAGAGAGACAACTGTTGTTTACTCTGTTTACTTTCTTTCTTCTGTGGAACACAAAAGTAACATCTCTGAAGACTATGCTGGCTGCTCTTTTCCATATTTCAAAGGTTACACTATGAATGTGTTACTTCAGGAATTATTTACTTGTTCTTTGACACAATTTCCTGTGGAGAAATGCCTAAAGAACCAATGTTGTCATTTTAATGACATAACTTCCCTAGCTTGTCACAGATGTGATTGTGATGCCGCTGCAGGTTTGCACCAGATTTTCACCCTGTCCTAGACCACAAAAAAGAAAAAATGCAGGTAAACAGATGCCAATGTGCATGAACCCAATGGCAGTACTAATACATTTTCTTTTATCAATAATGTAGACTAAAGATTACACATGACATTTCAAAGAGCAGTAAAATCAGTCCTGCTCATTAGCTTTATAGCTGTTGTGAGGAGAGCAGCATTCCTTACAGCACAGGCTGGGCTACAGTATAGTAATGCACTGTACAGTATAACAAATACATCATATATGGCGGTTCATGATCGCATACATCAGCTGGATGAGAACATGTCAAGGCATGCAGCCCAGTAGTGAAGGTAGTAGTCAACTAAAATAAGCTAAATGGTTGTTGCTGTGTTAGTCATGCAATTTATTATCAAAGTAAGGCTGCTATAGTTTTATTTTACTTCCATATGCCTTAGATTGGACTTTCTTTTTAGAAAAATTAGTATATAAATGTTCTTTTTTGAAAAGAGAGTTGACTATTTTCCTAGTACAGTATTTGTATCAAGGGATATTGTAATATGAAAGGAAAGATCAGCTAAATTCACATGAACATGAATTAATTGTAAAACTTAAATGAACATTTTCTTTGTATGTTTGTCTAGATATATTATCTATATATATTTACTTGAGAAGCAAAATGACTTAAGATATTAAATCTTGTTTTCTGAAAAAAAAGTCTTTGCTTAAAAGAAGAAAAAATATCTGTCAATGGGGTACGAAAATTAATTCACAGGGAAAACAAGAGCATTTTCTCATTGGAAGATATATATATATATATATATATATTTTTTTTTATATATATATATAAATTTTGATAATTTTTCAAAAATAAGTAATTTTGCTTCTCAAGTAAATGCATCTTGATTCAAGAATGTTTAGATATTTGTAATGGAAAACAAGACAAGAATACTAACTACGAAAATCAGTTTTTGCAGTGTGGCTGTTTCATTTTTGAATATTGTAAACAATAATAATATTAGTTGTTAGTTATTAGTTATTAATATTAGAAGTGTTTTTTTTTTTTATATGTGTTTACACATATTTAGTGAAATATCAGCAAGTGCTTTTGAGAGCGATATATATATATATTGTAATTATATATTTTAGCATGACAGGTCTTGTACTGTGAAATATGAATCAAGTTCAAGTGCTACACTGTATTGAAACTCACTTGTGGTTAGAGTGATGCAAACAACTGTATATTAACTATAGTAGAGACCTTTAATGCGATATTTAACTTGAATCTGTGCAAATGTTGCTAATGAGAATTTTATGGATGCAGGAATTGCTTAGTCCCAAAGCTTACAGCGGGTTTCTGTTATACAGTAGGAGTTCTGATATTAAAAATGTAATATTGTTTTGATGAAATGCCTGTATAGACATCATGTGTGCCTACAAGTTTATATGATTGTATTAGGTCACAAGAATAAATATTATTATGCATTAAGCTGAATCACAATAATATGTGTTACTGTAGGGAGGCTAATGACAGCTGTCAGTTTTTCTTGAATCATCCATTAACTACAAATATATCCAACATTTACACATGAAAATATTTTAAGGGCTGCAGTAGAAACCTGCTCCCTTTGAATTCAAACAATTGCGTTAAGGTCAATCTAACAGCTGCCACGTTTATGTGTGTACTTGTTCAAACAGAGGATGAATGGTTTGACTCTGAGCAGAACTGATGCTGGTGTGTGGGGAAAGGTGGGGGAAGAATGTGTGTGGTATTTAGACATGTCAGAGTAATAAGCCCGCCTGGCTCATTACCGGCGAGTCAAGTGGCCTGCAGTATAATAGAGCACCTGCCAGCACTTAACAAGCATCAAGCCAGCAGCGCAAGCTCTGTCACGATGATCTCTGCCAGCCTCCGCCAGCATCATGCTCCATTAATCTGAGTAAAACATTCTGCTATTTAGAAACAAGAAAAACTAGCAGCAGCCTGACAGTAATATGGTTAAAGGAAACAACAGTTTATAATGACCATGTGTGTGGACCGTAAGAAAAGAAAAAAAAAATGTATACAGTTTGAGGAACAGACATATATATAATTGCTATTTACAGATAATCTGTCCCTAGTTGTCCAGTTAAATATGGTCTACAGTATATGGAGCAGATTGGATATCTTTGACGTCAAACCGAACATGAGACGAAATACAAATTTTTTTTTACTAAATACTAAATTTACTAAATACTAAATTAATTTTTAAAGTGCTTTAATCCAGGCTTATACTATAGTTCCTTTACTGAATTCATATTTGTTGATAATACATTGATAATACATTAATGTGTGTGTGTGTGTATATATATATTAAAAGTCAATTAAATTTAAAATGTTGTTAGAGTAGCCTTTTGTACATTGTTAGTTCATGAGGGCTGCCAAGCCTGCACTGAAGCAAAGACTTTAGATATATTATTACTATGTATGGGAGAAAGTGGGGATTGTTGTATTTTTCCCCCTAGTGGTTCAAATTGGTTGCAAAACAGGCGTAACCCTTCGCTTATTCATCATGTTAAACTCATTGAATAATGAATGTATCCACATATCCACATGAAACAAAATATGTTATAAAAAAAAAAAAAACCAGGACTAATCAACCTATTTAATAACTGGAAAACAATTACTTAGGACAAAATTATTCATACTGACCCATTTCACAGAAATAGTGTTTAAATAATGTTTGATAGAAAAATATTGGTAGGCTAATTATCACCTGAAGTTTATAGAATATATGGTCGGGTGGTCTAGCTGCATAAATTCAGATATTTCAACATAGCCGAAGCTCAAATTGGAGCCAAAAATTTTTCATACTCTTATATGGGCCCAGTCCCAAATGACACACTTCATGTGCACGTGCGGTCTCGCGAATTTTTTTAAATGGCCACTGCATGCATGTGTCTGTTAAGTCCACGAGACCGTAGGGCAGGGATCCTCAAATCTGGCCCACTAGAGCCACTTTCCTGCAGAGTTTAGCTCTAACCCTAATCAAACACACCTGAGCATGCTGATCAATGTCTTCAGGATCATTAGAAAATCACAGGTAGGTGAGTTTGATCAGGGTTGGAGCTAAACTCTGCAGCGCATTGGCCCTCCAGGGCAAGATTTGAAGAACCCTTCCGTAGGGTGTCCTATTCGTCATTGTAGCATTCAGAAGGGTGCTCACGAGCGCCCCCTTTGCGGCCGCTATGTGCCCTCGATGCACACTTCTGCCGAGCCCGTACTGAGACGAGCTCCGCAGCAGACTTCTACCCGACAGTCAAAGCGACATTACATTACGAAAGTGTGAACTCAGAGGAAGAGCACGAGGGTTTAGAGTGTGATTTGGGACAGGGCCCTGGTCTGAACTCCATGCAGCTCACATTGGAAATGAATGACTTCCGGTCTACATTTGTCACAGATAGTGAAGCGTACTGAGGCGCTGTTACGGGGCTGACGAGACGTGAGATGTGCGGATCCATGTGCAAGCTTTATTTAAAGCAGAGAGGTCAGAAACACAGGCAGGGTCAAACAATGGCAAACAGGTATATGGCGGACAAGACACAAGAATAATCCTAGGGCTAGCGAAGGTCAACGAACGGCGAACAGAATCAAAAGGGCGAGACTAAAGGGATAAATCCAGGAAAACAGGCAAAGATCAGAAACCGAGAAAACAGACTAGGCTAGGCTAGGCTAGGAAGCTAACGAGGGCTCTGTAGAGTAGCTATCACTGCTGGCGATAAGCGCATACAATACTCGGCAGTTGAAGGGAGTGAGATAGAGTGTTAAATAGTGAGTGAGTGATATGATACAGCTGTGTGCAATCAGTGCTGTGTGCAATCAGTGTAATGAATGATGGGATATGTAGTCCGGGGTGATATGCAACAGTGTAGTGCGAGAGTCAATGAAGTGGAAAGGGTGACCTCTGATGGCTAGCAGACGGAAGTTCATGGACCGGATACGTAACAGGCGTGCTGAGGTCTGTTGTCAAGCATATACCATCCGCTCTGATGTATACTTTCACCGAAATATCTAGATAGGCAGCTTGTTGATGATACTGGAATTTCAGTCAAATAGGCTATGTGTTATTTTCGCTGTGTATTAAACATATGTTATGCATCAAATAGTTATTTACATACTTAAATCTGCAGTCCGTAACTTTTTTTGGTTAAAAATGATCCAAAATCAATATTTGACCAAGTACATAACCAGCCAGTGTTCGAAACTATCGAACTGAATCAAAATACAAAAAAAGTAATACATAAATGTATATTTTTATGTTTTTCTCTAAACAATTTGTGACAATCCACGGATAACTATTCCTCCCCATTTTTGACATGCACAAAGTAAACATTTTCTGGCAACATGGATTAACTTAATTATGAGCCAAGTAATAGTTATTTGATTTAATGACCTACAAATAAGGTAAGAAAATAGAAATAATGCTGTTATGTTTACTGTTTATTCTCTGTCTTTGGGGTTTTCCTAAGCCATTTCAGCTGCAAATGGTTGTGTCATGGAAAAGTGGCGAGGGAGGTTGGGGAGTTGAAAAAGTCACTGCTCTCTACTGACTTTATGCCCATTAAACTGCAGCTGATGCTCCTGTCAAAGCCGTAAATGCATCCTGATAGTAGTGGACCCATGAGATGAGGGCTTTGACTGGGAGACGGTGCGTCAGTAACTGCAGGTTCAGTGTGTAAACAACACTACTGGAAATGTGATGACGCACAACTGAATTTCAGACATTTAGTTTCCCACTTTTTTCTGTTTTTCATACAACCATATTTTGAGATCGCCATGCCATATTTAAATTGTTTTCTCCTGCACTTGTTTTAGTGGTTTAACTCTTCTATAACTTGTTTTATTTTAACTTGGTTTTATTTTAACAGTATATAAAATCGAAAGCATATTATTTTACTGTACACTTTGGCAGGCAGCTTTAAATATTATCAAGCAGTGTGTATGACTAAAGTGTGAACAAGACAAGAGCAGGGAAGTCATTAGAACTGGAGACGTTTCCTCCCAGAGGACATTAAAACCCTTGAGATGGAGACACACCCTTATCTCTAACTCACTTGTCAAGACAACACAGCACAGGTTATATCTTAGGCCTGAATACTAGTTTCATAACAAACCGTGTTCACAATGTGGGCCACACATCCTTTTGTACTGCCTCAGTCAAAGCCATAAAACACATCAGAAGAACATCTGTCATTAAATGCACATCTGCCTCACTCAGCATAATCTCTGATAAAGACACTGACTGACCATCAGTCCAGTGTTTATTAGCCAATAAACTGTTATTGCACACAGAGCTTTATGGAAGCACATCTGCCCACATTAGCCCTGTCATTGTTCTTCCTGTTTGCTTTGCCTGAGTGCTCTTTCATTCACGCCTGATGATTGCAGTTGTCTTGGATGAGGAAAATGTCACTGAACCCAATGAAGTCTACATACATCCTGACCTACATGACCATAAACGCGTGTTTCATGACTAGAATCAATTCTGATAACCCTTAATTTTAGAAAGAGTTATAAAATTACACTGCAGTGGAACTGAGGGTGCAGGTGTTTTCAGTGGAATGGTATGAATTGTGTTTTTGAATGGATGGCTTCAGTTAACAGCTTGTAAACAGCTTACCACTTAATGAATTGACAGCCTGTCTGTTAATCTCCAACGTGTTTGCCATTAAATAGTTCGTTTGGGGTGAGCTATATTTGGAGTTTACGAAAGAACAAATGTTTTAAGTCAGAAAATTGAGCAGCAGATAGTATTCAGTTCACGGTGCTAATCCTGTTCATTTCTATTTCTGTTATGGTTTTGTGCTGACAAAACCAATCCAATAAGCCTTATAGGTGGTATCATGACGCAGCTCATCATCTCAGTCAACTCAGACTCTGATCCTTAAAGGGATAGTTCACCTAAAAAAAATCTAAATACAATCAATATTTGCTCACCCATTACTGTAAATAAATAAATAAATAATTGATCTGATATTTTGAAGTCAATGCAGATTGAATATATAATAATGTTTAGTATTGTGATATAAAATTATTTGCATTTTATTCTTTTTTTTTTTATCATTATCGAATTCCATAGCTTTCTTGGGGAATATGGGGGTTGTTAATATGGGAGGGACATTTAAAAAGCAGAATTAAGTTATATTTTGTTAAGTAAAGAAACTGTGGAAAAATTAAGAAACATTTAAGCATTTTCACTCATGGACTCAGACCTTGAGAATCCTTTGTGTTATGGAGGACTATGGGTGCCACTAAATGAAATGTAATTCAGATCAATGTAATTCCAAAATAGTTTAAATAAACAAATTATTTTTTGACAAATAAATAGACATTTTAAAACTGTATATATTCCATGTTTAAGATGTTGTTAAATATAACAAATATAAATGTAATGAATACTAGTAATAAAACAATGGCTGCAGTGATGTATATGCTTCTCACAGTAATGATTATATTATTACAAAGTTGTTGTGGTCCAGAGAGAACCTTGCATACAACAGTTTATATGGTCACAATGCATTTATATAGTTTAATAATTTGACAAAAAAAAAAAAAATTTCAAATGCTTTTTTACAGTTTTTCTCAGTCGCTTTGGTGCATTTCTCACATCACTATTTACATTTGCACAACAGTTAATGCAGTTCTCAAAACAATTAGTACAAACTGCAAAACCTAGTTGATAACCTGCAAAAGCATGTCACTTGCTCAAAATGGATAGGTCATTCCTCAGAAGCAAGTATTCATGTCAATGAAAGTGTCAGTGTCATCAAGATGAAAAGTCCTGACACCATTGTTTATGACAGTATTGTAGAAATGGTACACACTATGTCCTGCTTGGTTCATATATGTTTGTAAAGTGGGGGTTTATGGGATTCAGCTCTGACAGTGATTTTAGAGAAGTGGCTTATCTTTTTTTGCAACTAATGCTTCACACACCCCTTCTCATCAGTGAAAGTTGAGGATATATAGACAGACAGACAGACAGACAGATAGATAGATAGATAGATAGACAGATAGACACAGACAGACAGACAGACAGACAGATAGATGATAGATAGATATATAGATAGATAGATAGATAGATAGTGTAATGCCAGGCCAGCAGTGGGAGCTCCCATAAAGCATGGCTTGCCCAAACACTCTCTGCAAAGTATTGCCAGTCTCACTGCCTTACCGAGCATTCTATTACCATTGCCTGTTGATATTGTGTATGACTTCTTGCCTGTTTGATTCTACTTCTGATTATTGGATTTTCCCTCTGTTTTGGCTGGAGTGGATGGAATGATGTCTCACTGAAAGCAGTTTTCCAGCGAAGCCTAACTCAGGAACTTCAAGCAGAACTGGCCTGCAAGGGTGAGACTTCAACTTTCTCTGAGTTTGTGAATTTAGCCATAAGGATTGATAACCTAATGAGGAATGCTCCTAAGAGAAAACCTGCTTACGGGTCGTTGTCAAGCATATCAACTCTATCCCAGTCACACTCAGTTCCCCTGGCCACCAATCAGGAACCTATGCAACTGGGTCTCTCAAGGCTCTCTGAGGAGGAGAGAGTTCGACGACGACTGCACAACTTGTGTTTCTATTGTGGTGAGGCCGGACATCATAGGCTGAAGTGCCCACACAAGACTCGGATATTCTCCAATCCCACACCCCGGGTAAATATTGATCAGGTCTTTCTCCTGCCATTTAAAACACTCACCATCTATCAAGATCCGAGCAGTTGATAATTCACCCTTTGGAGATGGCATAACGGAACAAACTCACCCCATTCAACTGCAAGTCGGCCTGTTCCATCAAGAGGCTATCTCATTTTATGTAATCGACTCTCCAAGAAATGAAATCATCCTAGGCTTTCCTTGGCTATCAGTTCATGACCCAGTTATTTCCTGGCATCATTGTGAGTTAACCCGCTGGTCAAATTTTTGCTTAACCCATTGTATGCACTCTGACATTTCACCTCAGTGCCTGTCTACCAGTGTTGAAAGCCCTGTCATCGAACAAACCACTAAAGTCCCAGACTGTTACAGCGAATATGCTGAGGTATTTAACAAGGTGAAGGCCACCCAATTCCCACCTCACCGTCCCTGGGATTGTGCTATCGATCTCCTTTCCAATGCCATGCCACCCAAAAGTAAAGTGTACCCGTTAACCCATGACGAAACCCAAGCTATGGAGAGTTACATTGAAGAAGCCTTAAACAATGGATTTATAAAGGTAAACCGTCCAAACTGAAGTGGACAGAAGATGCAGCCAAGGCCTTCAATACCCTCAAGGTTAGCTTCACAACAGCACCCATATTACGACATCCAGACCCCAATCTCCCCTTTGTGGTCGAAGTGGACGCATCTGACAGTGGCATTGGAGCTGTACTCTTCCAGCGTCACGGACAACCTGGTAAATTATATCCATGTGCTTTCTTTTCAAGAAAACTCACGCAGGCAGAACGTAATTATGATGTGGGCAATAAGGAACTGTTATCTATGAAGGCCGCTATTGAAGAGTGGAGACACTGGTTAGAGGGGGCAGTCCATCCGTTCCAAGTTATCACAGACCACAAGAACTTGGAGTACATCAAAAGTGCCAAACGTCACTGCCACTTATCGTATTTCTCCTTCTTTTTCCCTCTCTCCTTAAACCCTTCCACCCGGACGCTGACCCCAACGCCGAGCATCAAGAGCCACCGCCACCTTTGGAAATCGACGGATCGCCTGCTTATAAGGTCAATATGTTGCTGGATTCTAGGCGTAGAGGGGGTCAGCTCCAATATCTGGTGGATTGGGAGGGCTACGGGCCTGAGGAGAGATCTTGGGTCAATGCACCTGACATTCTGGATCCATCACTCATCAAGGAATTCCACAGAGCCAGACCTGACCGACCAGCTCCACGACCACGGGGACGTCCTCGTCGAG
>NW_015623807.1:49130-53722 GCF_001515625.1 Sinocyclocheilus rhinocerous
TTTTAGCAAATGGCTGCAATATAACAAAGAGTGAAAAATTTAAGGGGGTCTGAATACTTATAGATACACATATATATATATAAATAAATATAGCTATTTGTCCATTTTAAATATGAATAATTTATTTTAATTTATAAAATTAAAATGTATAAAAAATAAATAATTAAAATATATTTATTTCATTTATTAATTAATAAGTTAACTGATTCTCTCATTTCATTTTTAAGAAAGAAAGAAAGAAAGAATAAATTAATTAATTAATTTCCTTACCAAAACTAAAGAGGAAATGCTATTGGCTACCTTTCAAAAGGGTGTTTCATATACTGACACAGGGTTGGGTCTGAGGAGGATTAGTTCATTTAAGCTCCTTCTGGTCTTTATGTCAAGAATAGAACAATAAGAAGTGGAGCAGTGCCCTGATATCAGCTGCTGTTTATGCAGATACTGCCTTTACATCATTACTTCTCTAAAGAAACCACAGTGGAAACGTGACTGACTGCCTTAAGGTAAGAATATACATTTGTCTGGATCCATATAGTTCCATATAGTTTGAATGTGTCTCTATAGTAAGTGCTTGTTGTGGCAAGGTTAGGACTTTGCTGACTCTTGCAAAATTAGCAAGTCAGACACATACACTTGTCATAGTATTTCTTGTCTTCCATTATTATACAATGAAATTAAATGAGAAAGTCCCTGAATTACAAACTAAGGTCGCAATTATGGAGCGATTTCTGTTGTTTGTTGTTTGTTGACCGACTTGCAAATAGCTTTTAAAAAATTGACTTTTTGGAATTAATTAGTAAAAGGATCATTTAAAATTAAATAGTTACTTAATGTACGAGGTAATTTGAAATAACAATGAACAATACTTTAACAGCATTTATTAATCTAGATTATTGTTCATTTCTACATATAACAATACATTTTCAACTTGCATAAATTACCATTAATGAACATGAATTCACAATGAATGATAGTGTATTTATAAATAACCAGCGACACAGATGATGAAATTGCACCATGTTTCTATGTTTTAGTGTCCAGGACTGTAGATGTCACACATCCAGCAGAATGAGTCGGAGGAAGAGGAGAAACAGTCGCAGGAGGAAGAGCTCCAGCAGCAGTAAACGTGAGTGTTGACCTATAAGTGGCTCCTGGGCCATGTGTGGACAGTAATCCTCTAAACACCGTCTGAGTCACGTTTAGCCCACGCCTGCAGCACAGCCCAGACACAGGTGCCCGATTAGGGGACGCCTATTCTCACAGCACTCGCCATCACACTGAAATCTGCTTTGAAATCTATAAAATCACAATGAAAATGTACCAAATTATATTTTTACAAAAAAATGTTCGAAAAACAAAATTTAGAATAGTTGACTATATTTAGAATATAATCGTAATGCCCTTACATTGGCACCAAAAAGTATAAGTCACACACAAGAAAATCATTGTATTAGATAACAAAATATCAAATCTAGAGGCATTTGCAAATAAATGGTACTAGAGCTCTTCATAATGACATCCAGACGCCGAGACAAGTGTGGCTTACGTGTCCAAATACTATTTGAGGTCACTCTCTCCACCCTGTTTTGCAACACGGAAGTAAGCTATTATACTTATGTATGTGTGAGACTTCTGATTCATTGGCTGTTGTAGGTACATAACTAAGAATAACAAAGTGCAGGTAAGACTATTTGTACTACAATACAAGCCAGTGTGTTTATGATTATGATAATAAATTGAAATAATATGATAACAAATACCTTTTTTTTTTTTTTGCTTACTTACAAACTGTGATCCATTAGTGATTCCAAATTACATGATAAAAACTGTAGTTAGTAACATAAGCCATTACATTGCACATTTAGGTAATATACATTCTAATTACTTTTGGATTGCTTTTGACCAAACTCGTTTGAACTTATAATAAAACTAAGTTAAAATAAAACAAGTTATAGAACAGTTAAACCACAAAACAAGTGCAGGAGAAAAAAATGTAAACTCATTTCAATCATTGATTTAAATATGGTAGTCTTTTAATATATTGCTATAAAAATGCAAAGAGAACGAACATTTGATTTGATTATTAGAAAATTCCACGATATTGGTTTTTAACAACATGAAATGCTTTAAACATTACATTACGTCAGGTTTCCCCAAACTGGGGTTTGTGAGTTTAATAAAAGCTAATAATGAATTCAATCATAAAAATGTAAAATTAAAATAAATCATTTTAAAATAATAACAATCCAAATAAAACATCTGCATGTCATGTGACCATTAACCAACATCAGAGAAACGTGAATATGTCAATGCGTTACTTAATAATTAACTTATTACCTTACAATCTTAGGGGGTACTTCAAGTAAAAATATTTTTGGCTGACAAAAAAAAAAGTTTTGGAATCACAATACTACAAATATTACATTACATGTAAGCAAGAAATAATGTGAATTTGTCCATTTTAATGTATTTGAATGACAGAAGCCTTCCAAAGACATATTAATATATGGTAAAAAAAAAACACACTGAGTGATAATTCAAATAAAAATGTATGTGTCCATCAGTAGTTGATGCAACATTGAAATGTTGAGAAAACACTTTTAAAATTTAAAATGATTTTTGTAAATCAAATGCTGTCTCAGTTTTCTGTGTAGTTATAGCTTCCTGACTAATGACTGGTCTTTGTATGAATGTCCATACAGCTGGAAGACTTTCTGAATGTTTATAAACTGTAGGCCATTTTAGAAAGGAAAATTTAAAAGATGAAAAATCAATCAATTCTGAATAATTTATTGCTATTGTGTGAATAATACGTAGTCAATATAAAGTAACTGTAGTCTGATTATGAGTATGTTAAAATTTAATATAATCTTAATTTTTGGAATCTGACTATGTAATCCAGATTACATGTAATTAGTTAATACCCAGCACTGCAAGCAGCATAAGTGTTTTTATACTGCTAAAATAACTGGAAATGGGTGACACCAGAAGCCTTGCACATTACATTAAAAATAAGGTGGATATGCCTATAAAGTATTTCCTTGATAGGTTAAACAACATTATGATTGCTAAAATAAACTTTTTTGGCTATTTCCTTCAAACATTAACAAGGATTCTGTTACAAATAAGACTGGAGAAAGATATCAAGAAAGGGGTGTGCAATGCAAAATATCTAAACCTCTTTTTCTTTTTGTACAGAATGCATCTCTCCATATAATTTTCAGAGGCACACTATGGTGGACACTGTGGAAGCTGCCGAGAAGGGAGAAACTGACTCCTTCTGTAAAGAGCATGTACTGTCAGTGTCTGAAGACGAGAAGGAGACTGAGACTCCAACCACGGAGAAAGAAATCAGAACACGGAGTTGTGAAGATTTCTTCCTGGACAAAAAGAAAAAATACAGACAAAAGCCAAACTCAGAACCAATAGACAGAGGTCCAGGGTTAAAAATCACACATTCTGTGACCATCGATAACTTTGGACTGTCTTCTCCCAGAGTTGTGTTCGACCGATGCCATGAAGCAACGGTTAGTAGTGTGATAGCAGTCACAACCACTGAGGTCAAATGCATGAGCCCAAATATGAAGCTTGAGATCAATGTCGTGACATCAGATGATTCAAATATCAAGACCACCTTTATTCTTCAAAACTGCAGAGACAAAAGGGAAGAGGCTCATTTTAGAACTGAGAATCATCAATCTCCAAAAAACACACACGTCTACTCATGGAACCAACATGGAGCAGGTTACAAACAAAACACCAGCGAGAATATTAGCTATACGATTAGCATTGCAGAGCTGAAAGCAGAGTCAACACATGATTCAAAGAGTCAGAGCTCATGGGATGATCCTGAAGAAATGGCTTGCCGTAAAAGCTGCTGTAAAAATAACTTCCGTTGGGGAAACACAGGTGGCCAGACGGACACTGATTTCACACTGGTTGATGGATCTTCCTGTTGCTCATCACCCTCTGATTTCTGGCAACATCAGAAACAGCGCTCACTGCCCAGCAGTCTCAGTAATGAGGCATTATGGGATATCCCTCCCCTTGATGAATTTGCTGATAAGAAGGCTAGTGCACTGGATTTCCTTGCAGAAAATGTTGCATCTTGTCAGATCAGTCCCAGAGAAAGATTCGCTGACCACCACAACACTAACTGCACGCAGACAGCATCTGAGGTTACCTTGTGCAAAGAGTTTACACGCCAGAATATTACTTATTAACTAAAAGTTAGCAGTTTAACTTGATATCTATGTCTACAAATATTAAAACTGTGTTGTTTAATTTCATCCACAAGTAGCCATATGTTTTCTCCCTACTGGCAACATCAAAGGTTGGTGCTATTAGTTATCTTTATAATTCTTGGTGAGCCTTAAATCACTGTGGATTATAGTGAAGTGAAGTCAAGTCAAGTCACCTTTATTTATATAGCGCTTTATACAATACAGATCAAAGCAGATGTGTCAAAGCAGATTTACAGTGTCAAACAGAAAAAACATGTGCTGATAATGCACAAGGACAATAGAAAACAATCAGTTAAAGTCGGTTCATTGTTGATTCAGTGATGTCATTGTCCAGCTCAGTTCAGC
>NW_015623807.1:55791-57431 GCF_001515625.1 Sinocyclocheilus rhinocerous
ACCCTCTGATTTCTGGCAACATCAGAAACAGCGCTCACTGCCCAGCAGTCTCAGTAATGAGGCATTATGGGATATCCCTCCCCTTGATGAATTTGCTGATAAGAAGGCTAGTGCACTGGATTTCCTTGCAGAAAATGTTGCATCTTGTCAGATCAGTCCCAGAGAAAGATTCGCTGACCACCACAACACTAACTGCACGCAGACAGCATCTGAGGTTACCTTGTGCAAAGAGTTTACACGCCAGAATACACTGGATGGGGACAACAGGACAAATGTGTCCAGGTGCTGTGAACGGCTATTCGACTTGAGTCCTCAGGAACACTTATTCATGAATCCCAGAGCTTCAATAAACAGATCTTCTTTCACTAAAAACTTCATCGACAATCACGAAAGGAAGACGCGCTTGCGCAACAACAGCATCGCCATCCTAGAAAGCAAAACTCATCCTGCAGGCTACATGGACATTCCTCCCAAAAGACGAAAGACGTACCCGGGATTGACATATCAAATGAGTCAAGCCAGAGAGAGCATTCCCTCATACAGAGAGTCGTTTTCCTCGGGCACACTGTTTTTCACGCAGTCGCTTCCCTGTCAAGCAGACAGGATGGGAAGATTTTATGTAGAAGACGAAAGACTTCGTCCACTTGGGAGCCGCAAATCTTCCAGTAGCAGCAGCTATAGACCAAGCTCAAGCTCTACAACCGGTCCCGACTCGTGTATTCCCAAATTCAAGGCTTACAGCTCAATGAAAAACCCATTCTATCCATCCAGGTCTGATGAGAGTCCAGAAGAAATCTTCTTTAGAGGTGAACAATATCAGGGGCCATCGCAGCTAGACGAGATGGAGCAACTGGGTTCAGATGTCGCTGCAGGAATGATGATCGATGATGGCACGGATCAAGACAGCACCTCAGCGGGACAACCTGAGCTGAACGAAGTCAATGAAAGTGGCTTTGACGAGGAGATGGTGGAGCTGGATGGGTCAATTTCTCCAGGTGACACCATGGAGAGCCATCAAAGGGAGCTTCTTATTCATGTCATCCCACCTTCACTGTGCAACTCTGAAGAAAAAATCGATGAAGGATTGCCCAACAGTATCAAGCATCACACGTGGGACGGAGATGAAACTGACGCTCCAAAGAAACGGAGAGGTTCGGTAATGACAATAATCACTGGGGACTGTGAGCAGAGATTTCTACAGGGCAACCATGTCTTCTCATTTGATGAGGACGTATCACAGGAACATCAGATAGATGCTTTGAGCCCTGTGATTGAGTCTCCTACCGGGTCTCCAATAGAGGATCTTGCCAGTATCAGAGAAGCTGTGGAAGAGGTCGCGGACTACTCACAAGCACAAAAAACCACAACCTCTGCAAACACTATGGACACACCTTCTCAACAGCCTGGAGAAGTGCAAACAAATGAATCCCTGGAGAAAATAAGCACAGATGTCTCTAGGACAACCAAATTCTATAACAATGATTCGTCTGAACGGCAAGGTGCTTCAAAAAGTGAGCATTGAAATATTTTATGCTTTCTTATTGAACGGTCCAGTTTTGAAATACCATGTCTGGCTAGCAGACGCTCGTGTGTCCTCCTTTTAAGATTTTTTTTTTTTTTTGTACTTTATTCGATGGTTA
>NW_015623807.1:57538-59495 GCF_001515625.1 Sinocyclocheilus rhinocerous
TCCCGGTTCCGGTTGACCTAATTAATGCAGTCTAACAAGAAATGTGATAGTGTATTATGTGTATGCCAGGTTAAAGAGATGAATCTTTAATCTAGATTTAAACTGACAGAGTGTGTCTGCCTTCCGAACAACACTAGGTAGATTGTTCCAGAGTTTGGGCGCTAAATAGGAAAAGGATCTGCCGCCCGCAGTTGATTTTGATATTCTAGATATTATCAAATGACAACCACCCAATAAAGCATTACAATAATCTAACCTTGAGGTCATGAAAACATGAATTAACCTTGCTGCATTTGACATTGAGAACATAGATCGTAATTTAGATATATTTTTAAGATGGAAAAAGGCGGTTTTACAAATGCTAGAAACATGGTTTTCAAAGGAAAGATTGCTATCATATAGCACACCTATGTTCCTAACTGATGACGAGGAATTAACAGAGCAGCCATCAAGTGTTAGACAGTGTTTTAGGTTATTACATGCAGAGGTTTTTGGTCCAATAATTAACACCACTGTCTTTTTAGAATCTAGCAGTAAGAAATTACTAGTCATACAGTTTTTTTTTAAAAAAGCAACGGTCCTAGCCTTGTGGCACTCCATACTGCACTTGTGAATGATATGATACCTCTTCATTCACTGCTATGAATTGATGGCGGTCAGATAATATGATTTGACCCATGCCAATGCAATTCCACTAATGCCAACATAATTTTCTAGTCTATTCAAAAGAATGTTGTGGTTGATAGTATCAAACGCAGCACTAAGATCCAGTAACACTAATAGAGAAATACATCCACGATCAGAAGATAAGAGCAGGTCATTTGTAAGCCAACATAATTTTCTAGTCTATTCAAAAGAATGTTGTGGTTGATAGTATCAAACGCAGCACTAAGATCCAGTAACACTAATAGAGAAATACATCCACGATCGGATGATAAGAGCAGGTCATTTGTAACTCTGATGGGAGCCAAGCTTTTTTTTAAATTTATTTCTTTTAAATTGTTACCTTTAAATTGTTTTGGACGTTTTTTGTATTTTCTAGTTCGGGGAACAGACACAGTCTCTATAGTATGATATCTAGGTGAAAGAGTCTTTATGTGCTGAGAATTAACTGACTTTTGTGACGTGAGGCGGCTAGCAGACGGTCGGTTTAGCCAGTCTTTCTGCTTCCTGACCCGGGCCCCAGTTAGTCAAGTACAGACTCTAAGACAATAGCCCCTTTCACACACACAGTCTTTACTGGTAAATTACCGTTAAGAGATCATGTGTGAACAGGACCTTTTAAAAAATACCGGTAAATTCGTCCCGGCAATTTTCCAGTATAAGGACTTGTAACATTACCAGTAAATTACCGGTAATGCGCTCTGTGTGAACGCAGCACAAGATTAGCGGTATGAGCACGTACAAGTATAGAACGCGCTGACGTAAGACTTCTATTTCATTCACTTTATATATGTTATATAATTAATTATTTGTAATACCGTATATATAATACGCTATGGAAAAAAATAAGAGACCACTTGAAAATTCTCAATTTCATGGATTTAATGGATTTGCTAGGTATGGGTTTGAGAAAAAATTTTATTTTTGTTTTATTGTAGAAAGATATGATAACATTTCTTCCGAATTTCAAATAAAAATATTGTCATTTAGTCATTTTTATCATTGCATAAAATGACAATTGGTCAAAATATCAAATGTCTTCATTTGTGTTGTCTAAAATAAAAATGGCACCTTTTTTGTTATGTTGACTAATTGTTATTTCATGCTCTAAATGACAACATTTTTATTTAAAATTTGGAAAAAAAAATGTCATCAGTAGTTTATAGAATAAAACAAAAATGACATTTTACTCAAACACACACTCTAAAAAATGCTGGGTTAAATACAACCTGGTGCTGGGTAAAATAGGGACAAACCCAGCAATTGGGTTGTTTTGACCCAGTGGTTGGGTTAC
>NW_015623807.1:59584-63592 GCF_001515625.1 Sinocyclocheilus rhinocerous
CTTTATGTGCTGAGAATTAACTGATTTCTGTGACGTGAGGCGGCTAGCAGACGGTCGGTTTAGCCAGTCTTTCTGCTTCCTGACCCGGGCCCCAGTTAGTCAAGTACAGACTCTAAGACAATAGCCCCTTTCACACACACAGTCTTTACTGGTAAATTACCGTTAAGAGATCATGTGTGAACAGGACCTTTTAAAAAATACCGGTAAATTCGTCCCGGCAATTTTCCAGTATAAGGACTTGTAACATTACCAGTAAATTACCGGTAATGCGCTCTGTGTGAACGCAGCACAAGATTAGCGGTATGAGCACGTACAAGTATAGAACGCGCTGACGTAAGACTTCTACTCTGGGCCAATCATAACATTCTGATGCAGGTGACGCATTTACTCCATGCTGTTTACGGAAGTCAAAGAAATGTCTAAAGATGTCTCTGGGCCAAAAGCAGCTGCATAAATGTGAACTTTTGACACAAAAGTGAAAACATCAACAAAAACACTGACCATTGATGAGTGAATGGTGCTTTACCGTAAAAAAGATGGAACATCGTTGTAAACAGCGTGTTTTTTAATTTACTGGTAAAGTCGTTCCGGTAATTTAACCGCAATTTACTGGTATTACTGTGTGAAAGGGGCCATGTTTCTAGAGAGAATAGCAGTGTTTTGTCCAGCAACTATGGGGCCTCATAGTCGCTCTGCTGTGGGGGCTCTGCAAACGGAACCGATTTATGTACGGGACTACATAATCTAAGGCCTTCTGAGGCTAAGGGTCCAACTAAGGCCCTCACATTCTTACTATCCTCAGTTAAAGTTTGGATGCGTGTCTCTAGCTCTGAAATCTTCTCTGTCAGCCTAACTATTTCCCTGCATTTATCACTTGATATCCCTCACCGCTGGCAGAGAAGGCTACACTATACATGTGGCAAGCAGTGCAAGTGACAATTACAGGAGAAGAGGCCATGATGACTCACCGTGATTGTTGAATGATTCGGACTTACCACAGTTGTTTGATGAACTTGTGAAAAACGGAGCGAGAGAGAGAAAAGAAACTGAGCGAGAGATAAATGAAACGGTATGGTGCGAATGACAGGCTAACAGGCTAACGAAATGCTAACGCGCTGCGCTACCGGTTTTGATTAAAAAGCGAACGGTGTCAAATTAGTTTGATAGATAATATCAGAAATATGGTGAGAATTAAGATATATTTTAGCAGTTTAGACAACAGAGAGTGATAGTAAGATTCCAACAGAAAAACAAAGCTACACGGAGCTACAATCGCAAAACCACTGAGCAGCACAGCAGACAGGAACCAGAAGTCAGAGCAACAGGTTCAGTTGTTATAGTGTCAGGCAAATGCATAAAATAAAATGTACTAGATTTTAATGATATTACTGTCCTAAAATTGCTGTTCTGGTTGTAGTACTAACGGAATGCTAACGCGCTGCGCTAGCGGTTTAGATTAAAAAACGAACAGTGTCAAATTAGTTTGATAGATAATATCAGAAATATGGTGAGAATTAAGATATATTTTAGCAGTTTAGACAACAGAGAGTGATAGTAAGATTCCAACAGAAAAACAAAGCTACACGGAGCTACAATTGCAAAACCACTGAGCAGCACAGCAGACAGGAACCAGATGTCAGAGCAACAGGTTCAGTTTTTATAGTGTCAGGTAAATGCATAAAATAAAATGCACTAGATTTTAATGAGATTACTGTCCTAAAAGAGCTGGTCTGATTGTAGTATTAAAACGTTTCAGTTACTTACGTAACCTTGATTCCCTGAGATAAAAGAACAAGTGTTTCATTAATACGCTTATGGAAAACTCCTGTTTACTCTGATACTGAAACCTGATTTGATCACATTCGTGTAGCTGCATGAACCAATGGGCATCATCACAATCTTTCGACTGAAGCGTCAGTCATCGACTCGCGTGCAGCCTTATGGCATGGCAGCCTACACACCAATCATTCCCTAATCTCAGGGAACCTAGGTTGCATAAGTAACCGAAGCGTTCCCTTTCGAACGGTCTCTCCCGTTGCTTAACACGCTTAACGCATCCAATAGCGCCGTGCTATAAGCAAGTGCAGAACGAAGCCGCTGTGTGAGCCCAGCCCCAGAGCACCCATGCTAAGGGCTCCTGTAAGCATGAGCTAATAATGAGACCCAAGCCTCTTAGGCTGAGGACTACATAGCACAACCCTCCCAAACTTACGAAGGGGGTTAGGTAAATTAAGTGGACAAAATCCATGTTTGCAGGACAGGAACGTCCAAGTTATAAAACCGGGTGAAGGTAGACGGTGACGACCAGTTGGTGGCCGCACAGATATCAGATATAATAGAAATCCTGTTGGACCAAGACCAGGAGGAGGCCATTCCTCTGGTGGAGTTGGCCCTCACTCCTATAGGACACTGTAAGCTCGCTGAGGCATAAGCCAGGGCTATAGCATCCTCTATGAGATAGTCTTTGCTTTGTAACTGGCAGCCCTTTAGAGTGGCCTCTGAAGCATACAAAGAGCTGTTCTGAGTGCCGAAATGGGCCAGAAACAGGAAGGCTCCACAGCTCTGGCCGAGAATGCCAAATCATGCACCTCGCTTGCGAGAGGAGGTCCATCCTCAGTGGTATCGGCCAGGGGGCTTCCGATAGCAGCTGAATCAACTTGGTGAACCACATCTGTTTCCTCCAGATTGGGGCCAACAGGAGGATCGAACAGCTGACTTCCCTGACCCGTTTAATGACCTGAGGAAGCAGGGCAACCGGGGGGGAGGCATACAGGCGAGTGCTGGGCCAAACGTGGGCCAGTGCTTCTCAATGCTTCAAAAAATTAATTGGGCAGTGAAAGTTGTCTTCTGAGGTAAAGAGGTCCACCTCTGCCCTGCCGAAGACAGACCAGATCATTTGAACCATTTGGGGATGTAGTCTCCATTCTCGTGGAGTTACATTGCCCCTGGACAGCATGTCTGCCCCTTGGTTCAATCTGCCCGGCACGTGAACTGCTCTCAACGAGAGGAGTTTATATTGTGCCCATAAAAGGACGCGTCAAGCCAACCTGTGAAGGGAGTGTGACCTGAGACTGCCTTGGCGATTTATGAAGGCTACCACCATTATGTTGTTCGAGCGGACCAGGACGTGGTTCCCCCTTAAGGCTGGAAGGAGGGTTTTTAGGGCTAGAAAAATCTCGAGGCTGTTGATGTGAAGATGTTGCTCCAGGTTTGACCAGGAGCCGAACGTTGGTCTTCCCTCGTACAGAACTCCCCAACCTGAGTTGGAGGCATCTGTTGTGACCACCTTCATTCTGGGGGTCAGTCCCAACGGAGAGAATTGGCAGGAGCCGCCACTGTTCTGATGTATGGGGAAAAAACTAAATTTAAAGCTGTATTACACTTCTTTGACGTCATGTCTTTGACCCACTGACATGAGGCCAAGCATCCTCTGGAAAGCCCTGAGGGGACGTGAAATTCCCAGTTTGAATGACGCCGATAGTCGCTGAACAGTCAGGGAGCGTTCCTTAATGGTGTATGTGTAATCCATGGTGTAATCCATGTCCGCCATGTCCGTAATCCATCTGGGCAGAATCGATAACTATCCCCAGAAAGACTACTCGCTGGCTGGGAGACAAACAGTTCTTGGCTAAATTGATTTTCAACCCAAGCTGCTCCAGGTGGCTGAGCAACAGTGACCTGTGAGCGATGAGTTCTTGTTCTGATCTGGCTAAAACCAGACAATCGTCGAGGTAATTCAAAATGTGGATTCCCATCTGCCTCAGAGGGGAAAGAGTCATGTGTTCATGCACTTCGTTAAAGTGCGTTGGGCCAGAGACAGTCCAAATGGCAAGACGGTATATTGATAGGCCACTCCCTCAAACGTGAATCTCAAGAACGGTCTGTGAATGGGGGGCTATTGGGATGTGAAAGTAAATGTCTTTCAGATCCAATGATATAAACCAGTCTGCGGGGGATTTGTTTCAAAGTCAGCATCTTAAACGGCCGTCTCATGAACAAGCGGTTCAG
>NW_015623807.1:63825-64261 GCF_001515625.1 Sinocyclocheilus rhinocerous
GAATGGGGGGCTATTGGGATGGGAAAGTAAACGTCTTTCAGATCCACTGATATAAACCAGTCTGCGGGGGATTTGTTTCAAAGTCAGCATCTTAAACGGCCGTCTCATGATCAAGCGGTTCAGATGCCTGAGATCGAGAATTGGCCTGAGCCTGCCATCTCTTCTGGCAACGAGGAAGTAATGGCTGTAAAAGCCTGACTCGCTGTTCACTATAGTAACCATTTTCATGGCTCCTTTTGCAAGCAGTGTCTGCACTTCAGGCCGGAGAACGTGAGCCTCGTTCAATGGTTTTTAGAACCCAACTTGACACATTCGGGATAGCTTTCCAAGCCTGAAGCTGGATGGCAAGTGGTCTGAGTTTTTCTAGTGGCAATTAGAGACTTCTTTGAGAGAGTTCAGGCCTTGGCGAGAACTGACCCTCTCCTCTTCCTCTCTG
>NW_015623807.1:64271-64721 GCF_001515625.1 Sinocyclocheilus rhinocerous
ATGAACAAGCGGTTCAGATGCCTGAGATCGAGAACTGGCCTGAGCCTGCCATCTTTCTTGGCAACGAGGAAGTAATGGCTGTAAAAGCCTGACTCGCTGTTCACTACAGTAACCATTTTCATGGCTCCTTTTGCAAGCAGTGTCTGCACTTCAGGCCGGAGAACGTGAGCCTCGTTCAATGGTTTTTAGAACCCAACTTGACACATTCGGGATAGCTTTCCAAGCCTGAAGCTGGATGGCAAGTGGTCTGAGTTTTTCTAGTGGCAGTTAGAGACTTCTTTGAGAGAGTTCAGGCCTCGGCGAGAACTGACCCTCTCCTCTTCCTCTCTGCGTTTGGATCAGGACAGCTTCTGAGAGACAGGGTCCAACGTCACTCTGACCTTGATGCCTAGGAAGCGGGTTTTGTTTCACCGTCCGGGGGTGCTGCTGACGCCCAGGCTCAGACTTAGG
>NW_015623807.1:68837-93446 GCF_001515625.1 Sinocyclocheilus rhinocerous
ATGAACAAGCGGTTCAGATGCCTGAGATCGAGAACTGGCCTGAGCCTGCCATCTTTCTTGGCAACGAGGAAGTAATGGCTGTAAAAGCCTGACTCGCTGTTCACTATAGTAACCATTTTCATGGCTCCTTTTGCAAGCAGTGTCTGCACTTCAGGCCGGAGAACGTGAGCCTCGTTCAATGGTTTTTAGAACCCAACTTGACACATTCGGGATAGCTTTCCAAGCCTGAAGCTGGATGGCAAGTGGTCTGAGTTTTTCTAGTGGCAATTAGAGACTTCTTTGAGAGAGTTCAGGCCTTGGCGAGAACTGACCCTCTCCTCTTCCTCTCTGTGTTTGGATCAGGACAGCTTCTGAGAGACAGGGTCCAACGTCACTCTGACCTTGATGCCTAGGAAGCGGGTTTTGTTTCACCGTCCGGGGGTGCTGCTGAAGCCCAGGCTCAGACTTAGGCTGGGGCTGAGGTGGCGCCAGCTTGGCAGACTGCTGAGAGGATGGAGCCTTCTGGCAACTTGAAACAGGAAGTGACGGCATTGCCTGCGATGACTTCTGTGACGCTGTAAACTGCTCAGCAAAACCATCTACGGCAGGGCCAAACAGTCCCTTGGGAGAGACTGGCGAGTCTAGGAAGGTGACCTTGTCAGCGTCTCTGATCTCCGTCAGATTTAGCCAAAGGTGGCACTCCAGCACCACCAAGTTGGCCATGGCTTTGCCGATCGCCTGCACAGTGGCCTTAGTAGCACGCAGAGTCACATCAGTTGCTGTGCATAGCTCTTTGAAGGTGCGGAGAAGTTTGGCCCAAAACACATGGAGCACTTCCTTTTCCACTGAGGGTTAGGTTTAGGGGTAGAGCTTCATTCATGTTTTTTTATACAAATAGTACATTTCTTACAAATCACACAAATTCATACTAAATCGCCGTTTTGTATAATAGTTATGTTTTGTCTTGAGATCAGGTTGGAACAGCTCTATTATCCTGCCTTCTGTAATCAAATTAAACACACTTGTGGATTGATTTCTAAAACCTCTATCAACCTTGAACAGATAGGTTCAAGGTTACTTTATATCATTCATAATCATTCCTTTATATAATTCAGTATGTTGGAAGAAAAATATTGCCGGCATCAGTGATACTAGGTTTGGCCTTATTAATTCGTGCTGCCGCACACTCACAAGTCACTATTTTAGAGAGGCTATGAATCCAATGTGTTTTTGTACACATGTGCGGTGTAAACCAGTTCTGTGTTAGTCTTCTTTGCAGCCATAAAACCAGCCAACAACATTCTCTTTTGCGTTAAACTTGCACAGAAGTCCCACTGCTGATCATTTTTGATTGAAACACTTTGAATTGTAGTAGCAAGGAGTGTGCTGTACATGGGCCATTTTCCTCAGATGTCGAGATCTCAGATGGAGTCAGATAAAGCTGTTGGTGTGCTGTGTTTCAGATGGAGCAGCGGAGGAGGCAGGGCTGCAGGTTGGAGACTATGTGCTGGCGGTAAACGGCACTGATGTCACAAGTGTGCCACACTCAGAAGCAGCTGACCTCGCACGACAAGGTAGGGTGCACATTCAAAGAGAACATTATTACAGCATTTCTCATGTTTACCCTGATTTGCAGTTTGGAGGAATCAATACCAGCTGAAAGTCAGAGCCAGTCTGCAGATTTTGGGCAGTCAGAAATGGCACATTTCACATGAAACGGTGTAGTGTAGAATGGCAACAGACTCCAATGTTTAGTTTATTTAGTTTTTTTTAGGTTGATTTGTTTCATGCCCAGTTTTTCTCTATAACATTTACATTGACTGGTAGTTGATATGTAGTTATTTATAGTCGACAGAATATCTAAAGTGGACTATCAAAATAACGTGTTACTGGTGCTATTGTATAACTTAATTAAATCATTTTGTGTTTAATTGTTTTATGTGATTTCTGGTTCGAATAATATAGGCCCAGACATTCATTCGCTGACCATTGGCTCGTAGCTCTTTGAAGGTGCGGAGAAGTTTGGCCGAAACACATGGAGCACGTCCTTCTCCACTGAGGGTTAGGTTTAGGGGTAGAGCTTCATTCATGTTTTTTTATACAAATAGTACATTTCTTACAAATCACACAAATTCATACTAAATCGCCGTTTTGTATAATAGTTATGTTTTGTCTTGAGATCAGGTTGGAACAGCTCTATTATCCTGCCTTCTGTAATCAAATTAAACACACTTGTGGATTGATTTCTAAAACCTCTATCAACCTTGTATTGTATAACTTAATTAAATCATTTTGTGTTTAATTGTTTTATGTGATTTCTGGTTCGAATAATATAGGCCCAGACATTTTAACGCTGACCATTGGCTCGGATATTGGTCGAACGCCTAACACTCCACGACCAGCGTGCAGGGGTTACTTGCATAAGCAAACTCAATCCAGTTTGCTGAAAGGCTGGAGAAAGAGGTGGTTCGTGCTCAGACATGACTGCTGCCTCTATTACTACAGAAACAAGCGAGTGAGTGCAGTTTTCTGTTTCATCCCGATAGTTGAACCTGTAAAATCGGAATGTGCATTGACTTACAAAATGTGTTTCTCGTTGACAGGATGAAGGGAAGAGTGGAGCTCTGTCTGCGACGAGTCTGGAAGGAGCGGTGGTGGAGGCCGACACCAGTTTAGGAAAGCCGTTTGTGTTCAGATGCTGTCCTGTCTCTGGAAACCGAGTTTACTACCTGTGTGCAACATCAAACCAAGAGATGAAGAGGTGAGAACATACAGAGCTTTTTAAAATGGAGAGACCACTCTATTTATTTAATTTAAGCAATGCTGGGGACTTACAAATAAAAATAGTCAGACTGTGTGACACTTGTTCAGCTGTTTTCAAAATCGTTGAGCTTTTCCAGTAACAAGCAACAGTACTTTTCCCAACAAGTGATGGAGTAGCATAAAACACTGCACACAGCTTCACAACCAATCACGATGAAACAATAATCAAACATGCTCTCCTGGAATCATCCACAGCAATAGACATTAATTTTTGTTAATTGGTTAGTTGGTAAATAAAGACTGATCAAATAAACAAATTACTTATTTATGGTTCCTTCGTTTATAGCATTTACTGTCTCTGTATCGAACTATTTAGTTAAATGCTGCTGTTCATTACTGAATGTTTTGGTTATAAAATTAGTGTGTTTTCTAGTTTTAATAGTTCTATTTAGTGTAAATTTATTTGTAAGGTTTATTGCTGTCATCCTTGCTTTCATTCATTCAAAAATCCTTGTTTTCTGCTCTTAAAACTGTTAATTATATAGTTTGATCGTTATATATTTTAAAAGATATTGCCTCCTTAAATAGCCAAAAGTATATATGTAGTAGTTATTTTTCATTAGTAGCTTGTAGTGTAGTTAACCACTTTTTCAAGAGAAGTGCTAGACTATTAACCACTTAAAATTACAAGTACACTTAAACATATATAAAAGTACCTGAAAAATATGAGAAGCAACACTGCATATGATATTAAGACTTGTGTTCTTAGATTGTGTCTTGAATGTACCGCAAGTGAATTTTATTAATGTACTGACATATTTTTAAGCAGATTGTTTCTTGTAAAAAATGACTTTTTTATTACAAGTAAACAAATGTGTAAGTGCATGAAGACAAATATAACTCATATTCAAAATACATTCAAGTGATAACAAGTCTTAATATCTTAGAGTGTTGCTTTAAAGTACATTTATCTTTATTTATATTTCCAAGCAGCTTTACAGAAATGTATGACTCTGTGTCTTGAATGTGATAACAGCCTTATATAATAGCCTTATTATAGCAGCCTCCTAATGAACAACCATATGTGTAATATAAGTTGTGTGTTCATCAAATTAATTAAACAAAAGAGCAGTCTACCTGTGATAATCATAAAAAGTGCTCTTACACAGGTAAAAAAGAAAAAAAAAATCAATTTCAGGGGCTGTTAAATGTTAGGATTATGCTCCGTTCTGTTCTGTATCTGTCTGCCTGTCTGTGTACCTCATTAGTGTCTATGGTTTCCTTAGTTATCTATGTTCCCATTTATCATATGTTTTTCATAGTTACTGATTTGGTTTCCCTCATTTTTGATTCGCTTCACCTGTGTCCCATCTAGTTTCCTTCATTTGCTCTATGTATTTAAGTCCTCAGTTTGAGTTAGTTCCCTGTTCAGTATTGTTTATGTCTGTGTTACTGTCTTGGTGTTCTGTTTGCCTTGTACTCCCTTGCACAATCAATTTTGTTTCAGAGGGACTGCCAATACTTTAAGGCGATTAATAATGTACATACCAAAAATCATCTGGTGAATAGCAAATAATGAAAAAATAAGTTTGCAATTGTTTGTTTTTCAGGTGGCTGGAGGCTATGGGTAGAGCGGTTCATCCTATTACTCAGGTAACTTCCTAATCAATTGTGCATGTATTATTTGCTGTGGCATCATTAACCATACCTAAAAGATGGTATTTCTTTACTATTAATGTGAATAAACAGGATCAATTAATAAATCAGTGTCTTGCTAAATTGAATCGCATTGGTTGAAAGAAAGCGATGTTGTTGTGGTAATGCTCATAATGCTAATGATGGTGATTGCTGAAGCAGAATCACGTGTGGATGGACGTCACTCGACACAACTCAAATCTGCCCCCTCTGGCAGTCAAGAACCCAGAATGCCTTGGGTTACTCCACCAGCTGGACAGGACCAAGGACTCATGGGTGCAGCACTACTGTGTGCTGAAAGACGGATGCCTCTATTTCTATGCAAGCATTCGGTCAACCTGCGCGATAGGTACATCTTAGAACTGTTACAGTGCAACTGTTGGAACTGCTGTATTGTTGTACAACTGCTAATGAAAGAAGACTTCATTCAGAGGTCAATCAAGACTCCAGATAAAACAAAACAACTCTATCCTGAAATTAAACTCCCAGTATACACTACATGGGCAAAAGTATTGGGAATTATGAAATTCATGCTCAACTGTAAATGGTATTATTGGCAAGCAGAAGCATTTAGGAACAGCAGCAGCTTCACCACGAAAAGTCAAAGTGCGTGGTCACTCGGGGTGCACATAGTTCATAAAAGTCGCTAATGCTCTGCTGATTCCATAGCTGAAGAGTCCCAAACTTCCACTGGCATTGATTTCAGGATAAAAACTGAATGGCGAGAACTTCATGTAATGGGTTTCCATGGCCAAACAGCTGCATGCAATCCTCACATCACCAGGTACACTCTTAAAAATAAAGGTGCTTCACGATGCCATAGAAGAACCTTTTTGTCTAAATGGTTCCATAAAGAACCTTTAACATCTGAAGAACCTTGCTGTTTCACAAAAGGTTCTTTGTGGTGAAAGAAGATCCTTCAGATTATAAAAAGGTAAGAAAGAGATGGTTCTTTAAAGAACCTTTGACTGAATGGTTCTTTGTGGAACCAAAAATGGTTCTTCAATTGCATCGCTTGAAGAACCTTTTGAAGCACCTTTATTTTTAAGAGTGTACAGTGCCCAGTGTCGGATGGCGTGATGTAAAGCATGCAGATACTGGACTCTGGAGCAGTGGAAACCTATTCTCTGGAGTGACGAATCACTCTTCTATGTCTGCCTTACTTCCAAGTGAAGGGAAAACCTAATGCTCCAGCTTACTACCAAGACATTTTAGACAATACTATGCTTCCAACTTTTTGGGAACAGTTTGGGGAAGGCCCTTTTCTATTCCAGCATGACAGTGCCTCAGTGCCCAAAGCAAGGTCCCTAAAGACATTAGGTTGGATTAATTTTGGTGTAGCAGAATTTGACTTGCCCACACAGAGCCCTGACATCAACCCTATCAAACGCCTTTGGGATGAACTGGAATAGAGACTGCAAGCCAGGCTTTCTCATCCAACATCAGTGCCTGACCTCACAAATGCTCTACTGGATGAATGGGCACAAATTCCCTCGGAAACACTCCAAGATCTTGTGGAATGCTTTCCCAAAAGAGGGGACCAGCTCCATGTTAATGTCTCTGTTGGTCAGGTGTCCCAATACTTTTATCCATATAGTGTATATAAATATGTATACATACATACTGTATAGTTTTATTTATGTTCTTCATATATATTATTTCATGTAAATGTATCCTGTTTTTCATAGTATCTCTATAGCTTTCTTTGTATGACAACTAATAGCTCCCATTTGTCTTATTGCAGGAGGAATCTACTTGCATGGTTTCACAGTGAGGGATCAGCCAGTGGGATCCAGAAGATCTGCTATTGAGCTCAGACCTCCATCTGAAGAGTTTAAAGTGTTCTACCTCTGTGCAGAGAATGCTAATGAGAACAAACGGTAATTTACTTGATTTTGAATAATGTTTAATAATGCCTTTTAAAAGCATTCAACAAGACAAGACAAGTCAATATAGTTTGGTGACAATGTTTTGTCATATCATATTAATTCATTTTAGTCTATTGTGTGTTGACTCATTTTAGTTGACAAAAACAACATTTTTAATTTTTCTTAATTTTGAACAAAATATTTTGACAAATTATGCAAAAATGTATATGCTTTGTGAAAACTTCACTTACATTTTTAGTGCATTTTATTACAATATTTAGTGCAATGCAGTGTTAATATCTTTCAGTGTTTTCTCATCATTTTCATAAATTTCGATCATCATTCATTCATTTTCAATCATCAAAATACTAAATAGGTGTTGAAATGTCATTGCAGGTGGTGCTATGTTCATCTGCTCATGGTTTTGATGTTTTTATGAGTGACCCATTTTTGTATTGTTGTCCATGATATGAAAAAAGTATGAATTTTTGTATTTTTTTGGAAGTGTTTAGGCAGCACATGAAATGGCAGCAATTGTTCTAAAATAATAAATCGGGAATTAATTAACATGGTGAAGTAACATCATCCTTTTTTTCTTCTGTTCTTCCTAGATGGGTTAGTGCAATAAAATCGTCAATAGGAAAATGGCTTCCACTGCATCAGGCAATTCAAGACTACATGTGTCGCCCACCCGAGGAAACAAGAATGTGAACAAGACTGATTACAGGACAGCCTGGAGTTTCTCAACAAGTTTAATTCAGACACGACCATGTTCATACCAGAACATAATGATTTTCTAATTTTCTCTTACAATTAAATCTCTGAATATCATAGTTTCTGCATTTGAAATATGCAAATACATACAAATTAATAGAACAATTAAAAAAATGGAAATTAAATTGATTAAATAATCTGCTGTAGATATTCATGATGGAACCTAAAATAACTCCATGTATAATATTCAAGTGTGACAACACAGCAAGCAGCAAGTGCATGAAGTTGTCACGGCAACCAGACACACTGCATGCTGGAGCATAGAAATATAAATAGAAACCTCAGAACTCTGAGTTACATCACTGTTTTCTCTTTCAAGACTCTAATTTCAAATGACGTCTTGATTCAGGTCCACTTAACCTTTAATGTGTTGCATGTTTCTTTGCATTCAGAGGAAAGTTTAAGAAAGAATGATGGCCTGCATTTCTGTAAACTTTTGTTGTCACACAATTTGAATTCTTATGATCTGTTTCCCATTTTCAAGATTTTCTATGTAATGACAGTGCCACTGTTATTTGTACATTATATGCATTTTCTTTATGTTTTTACTGTCTAGGCCATTTAGTTCGCTTGCGGTAAAATATCTTCCCTCTTGTTTTAGCTCATTTATATAGTTGACGGCAATATTATGACTTTTCCTATTCTTTGTATAACTAACGATACATTTATGGCTTTTTGTATTATTATTTTTATTAGTACTCGGTGATGCTTTTTACAAAATGTAGAATTTTTACAAACTAAGGGAATATTTACACTTGGTCCCTTCATGCATTTTAATTTGTCAGATTAATAATCATCAGATTAATAATGTCCACGTATGTGCCCTGAGCAACCAAATTCATTACACTTGGCTGAAATGCATCTCAGATTACATTCACTTTATGACTGGATAGCTATTTGATCAGTAAAACACATGTAGGGACCAAGTGTAAATATCCCCTTTTCCTTAGAATCTGGTATAGTTTGTTCATTTAAGTGCTTGTATTGCATGTAAATAGCCTATGCAACTAAATAAGCTTGCCAAAATACAGACTCGCATTATGTTCTACCTCACAGAAGTTCTTCTTGTACACAATGAGTTTCATGATTATACAGCTGACTGCAGATTATACATGATTACAGTTGACTGAGTCACTGGGTGGTATTTAATTATTAGCCATTTGTAATGTTTTATTCAGTTGTAAAGTCATACTTTTTACTGAACTGTTGAGGAAACAGGCTTCCATATATAGTTTTTTTAGGCCTATCACACATCATTTCACAGTGGGCTTTTGGTCAAGTAATCAGAAATGTTATCAAAATCACAAATTGCTTTTGTCTGAAATGTATTTCCACATAGAAATTTGGCATTAGAACCTTAAATCAACTTCAAAGCTGTCAAAACAAATTACAGCAAAACAAATAGTATACAATAAAAAAACACAAAAAATGCTTAGAAACACATTTAACATCTGTTTAAAAATACAAAATACATTACAATATAAATAAAATAATAAAACACTGAAATAGAAAAATGAATACTCTAAGACATTGATGTCTTCATTCAGAGAGCCCTAAAGTACATCCATTATACATGTACAGTTTTTGCTCATCTTTTAAGATAAAAACAATTCTGCATCAACGATCTGCTCAGAATGTTTTTACTAGTTATCCATACTCAAGCCACTTCGACCAGTAACATACACAATATAATGGCACTTACATAATGTGAGGCATTATTATATTCAAGTCATCTGTTTCAGGCATGCCGATACATTCTGACATACAGTAGTACATTTGATAAAGAAAGACTTTAACAACATACATGTAACACATTCAGTCATCTTCACAAAGTGTAAATCTGAGATTGATATTGATATACCAGTGTTTTTCTTTTCTTTTTTCTTAGGTGCAACCATAAGGTTCATTGATACCAAACCAGAAATGTGTTCTTGATAATAGACAGAAAATCATCATCAATCATCAATTATTATTATTATTATTAAAATTACCTATCAGTTAAAAAAATGAATAGTGTGGGTGAAAACACACTCATCAAATTACCCATATTGCAATTCACAGCAAATTCATAAAACATTTACACACATAGTTTTTTTTACCCTTAAAAGGGAACTGAAAAGCACCTGCTTATGTAGTCGTTTGGACATGTGTGACCAAGTTAGGAATCTCTGAACTGTGTGAAACAAAAAATAATATTAGGGATTTGCCGGTATCAAATTTTCATGTTGCGATTAATTGCTAATACTAAAGAGTACAGTACAGACAAAGAACCTCTCAAACAAGGATGGAACGGCATCTTTGGCAACTTTTGTGTAAGATATTTTCAGACAAGATCACTTACCAAGATCCTAATACACAGTATCAAAGCACTAAGCAGGACTGTTTCAGTTGTCATTTGGAAACAAGACTAGATTGTTCAGTATCTAAAGCATTGCACTTTCTCTATAGTAAATGAATCAGAAGTCTCACAGGATGAACAGGTCACAGTTTCCAGTTGAAGGCACACTCATTCTCCAAAGCTCGAAACACATTTTTAGTTTGATTTCTCAGCCTTCACTCGAGTCCTGAGTGTCCGTCCATGAGCTGCACGTCAAGCATATGTGCATTCAGAGGTTGTCAGTTTCAGCGCACCCTTACTGTGCAGTGTCTTCAGCGTTTTGAACTCCAGCGGCATGCGGTGGGGTCCCGTACTGGAAAAATAGCGATATTTCAGTCCGTCATAGTAATGATATTTAACAGGATTTCTGTTACCGTCTTTGGGGAAAGGCCAGAATCCATACAAGTGGATTTCATCACAGAAGCGTGTAGCCATTGTGTACATCAATAATCCAGTAGATGGTCGTTTGATATTTATCTTATTTGTAAGCCAGTACCTAAGAAATAAACAAACATTACTAGTTATTACACAGGTATTATTCGCATTATATTTATTAGGATGGTGCCTTGAATATTTTTGGTTGAATATGCCACTATACTCTGATTAAGGTCTGTTGGACTATTTGTAGTCACACTGACATCAGACTCCTGAAGCAAATATTATTATTATTATTAAAGGTTGTAGTGTCTTTTTTGTCCCTCTTATTTTTGTATATTGTTACATCAATTAGCAATCATCATTGCACACATGCAGGCAATAGATAGGTGTGTAAGAAAAAGGACCAAAAAGTAAAAAATAAAAATAAAACAAGCAACAAAAGAAAATCCCGCACACTATCAATACTTGCAAAAAAATATCAAAAACAATTTATTATTGGCAACGTTTTCTTTTGTTACTTTGTATATTGTTACATAAAATATATACTTTTTTTTTAGATTTGTGTGTATGCGGTCTAACAACTCATTTCAACATGCTCTCTTAAAGGGAAGGTACACTTTAGATGATAGTGCTGTTAAATCTTACAATCTTACCAGAAACTAGTTTAAATCAAGTGCCAATTAAGAAATGTATTCTTTGTATTCATGTTGGTTTAATGTGATTTACTGTAGAAAAGCTTTACCATTTTCAAGAAGTTTATGAAATAGAAATTGCAACAAACTTTACGACAAACAAAATGACTACCAAACAAGAAAAAAAGAAGGACAAGAGCTGATTTTATCTATCGGTTGTTGACTAGGTTTGGCCACCGATGGCAGATCTGAATGTGATTGGCTTGATTGTGGTGCAGCCTTGCAAATATGAGACAAGTTAACATTGGTTAACGCACTAGGTGTCATGAAATAACAATAAACAATACCTTTACAGCATTTATTAATCTAAGTTCATGTTAATTTTTTTTTTTTTTTACATATAGATGTTTAACATTTCAGTAGTGGTTGGTCAGAAAAGTCAAGGGAGACTGAGGCTCTTAAAAATATATTGCAAAGGAACGTACAGTAACATTAATCAATTTACTCACTGTGTGTAACTAACGTATTTAAAAATATATATTTTTCATTTTTCTTTCATGTGCAATTTGTCAGGCAAAATTTAAAACTGGTCATGAAATAAGGAATCAATTTTCATTACGTTTATAAAAACTACACTAACTAGCTACAAACTACTATAGTAGTATTAAAACATATAATCATATAAACATATAATCAATGACGCTGTCTATCTCTAGCACACAATTAATTTCTTATTTACATCATGTCATTACATCATGACAGGTCATGATGAGAGGATTCATAAGAGTGCAAAATTTGTCATATAAATGGACTCAATACAATTTATGTTAGTTTAATATAATTTATCATTAATCCAGCATAACATCTATAATACTTTTTTATTTTCATTTATTACATAGCAGTCCCATTTTAAGATTTTTTTTTTTTTTTTTTTTTTTAATTGGTTATCGGTATTGGCCATAACAGGCTATGAATGATCAATTATTAGTATCGGCCATGACATTCCATATTGGTGCATCCCTAAACTAAACAAATGTCTGAAATATTTCACTATGCTCAGAGTGAAGTTTTAATGAAGAAAGCGTAATTTATCACTTTGCATGGCCAAACGGGAGCGAGTGTGGTTTTGCAGCCATGTTTTACTTAACATTCACTCTGTAATATGATCTAGTTAACAATAAAAGATTAATAGTAAATTAAACTCCTATTAAACAAATTAAAAATATTAAAACAGTGTACTGAAAATGCATTCATATTTAAAGTATGCTTTTAAAAGTAGGCTACGTTTACATGATATTTGGAGGTCTTTGATGTGTTTTCAGTATTAACGTCAACGATTAACTGATTAATTGATCTTTAATTTTAAAGACAATATTTTATGAATATTCCTGAAAATGTACATCCTCAATAAATATGTATACATAGGCAACATAAACAGAAAAATAGTGAGTGCACCAACACTGGACTCACACACAGACATTAATATCTACACCAACTCCATTCTGCACAACATCAACAGTTATGTCGATAAAGTATCCACCCATAAAATAGTTAAAACATTCCCCATCAGAAACCTTGGATGAACAAGGAAGTTGGACTCCTGCTAAAAGCACGTGACACAGCTTTCAAATCTGGCGACCAGGAAGCCTACAGTTTATCCAGGGCTAATCTGAAGAGGGGTCTTACAGCTGCTAAACATAATTTAAAACTGTGGATTGAGGATAAATTCAACAACAATGATCCTCGGCTTATGTGGACAGACTACAAACCATCAAACAGCACAGCCCGCCCCCCCCGCAACCAGTAATGCCACCCTCCCAGATGAACTGAACATCTTTTATGCTCGCTTCGATCGTGGAAACACAGAATCACCCAACAAAGCTGAGCTCCCGCCCTGTCACTCTCATGCCAATCATTTGAGAGGCTGCCCCCTAAACTGGACCCATTTCAGTTTGCCTACAAACCCAACAGGTTAACTGAGGATGCCATCACCTCAGCTCTCCACACTGCACTGAATCACCTGGATAAAAGCAACACTTATGTCAGAATGCTATTCACTGACTTCATTTCTGCTTTTAATACTGTGATTCCATCTAAACTGATCTCCAAGCTCACTGATCTTGGCATCAGCCCCTCTCTCTGCAACTGGACCTAGGACTTTCTCACTAACAGACCACAGTCTGTTAGGATTAACAATTATAACTCCTCCATCCTCCCCTTGAACACTGGCGTACCACAGGGCTGTGTCTTGAGCCCAATTCTCTACTCCCTCTTCACTCACGACTGCATACCTCTACATGACTCTAACTCCATAATCAAGTTTGCAGACGACACCACAGTGGTAAGCCTGATGAGCGGCGATGATTAAACGGCCTACAGGGAGGAGTTTCAGCAACTGGCAGTGTGGTGGGCCGACAATAACCTCGCACTCAACACCCAGAAGACAGGAACTGATTGTGGACCCCCGGCGGACTAGGAAAGACTACACACACACCCAAGTAGAGCGTGTGACTAGTTTCAAATTCCTGGGTGTGTGTATTTTTGAGGATATTTCCTGGACCCTCAACACCTCTCTGATCAAAAAGGCGCAACAGCACCTTTACTTGCTTAGGAAGCTAAGAAAAGCTCACCTGTACCCCACATCTTATCAAACTGCATCACAGTGTGGCATGGCAACTGCACTGTCTCAGACCAGAAGGACCTCCAACGGGTTGTTAAAATGGCCCAACACATCACTGGTGTTCAGTTACCCTCCATCACAGACACTTACCTCAAATATATAAATATCTACAGCATCATCTGTTATTATTGTTGCACATTCCTTTGTACATCTACCTCATGATGCCTATTGCACTGTATATGGCCACTGACCGCATGTTTATATATTTACAAATACCTCATTCTGAATAATGAACCTTCTGTGTTTTTTACTTCTCATTTGCACCGTACTGTATCCATATTGCACTGTTAATGTTAATGTAGATTTAGAGTGCACCTTGTACTGTATTTCATAGATAACTGCATTGAGCTGGTCTCTGCACCTGTCCCTCACAAATGTTTATTACACACACACACACACACACACACACACATACTGTATATGTGTGTATATATATATATATATATATATACATACACTTATTTATACACAATGGGCATTTGCACTTCTGGTTAGATGCTAACTGCATTTCATTGGCTCTGTACTTGTACTCTGCACAGTGACAATAAAGTTGAATCTAATCTAAAGGATGTTTTGTTTTGTTTTTCATGTTAGCATGTTACTTCAATTAAAGAGCTAAAATTTTGTAATTACTCTGAAAAGTGTTTGGCACTCTTTTTTTCTACTTCAATTAAAATTGAATACTGGAATTTTTTATTTTATGACTCACCCTCGTACAGCATGGATAAGGCGGAGTGAAGGATATGCTGTGCGCACTTTCAGTTTGTGTTTAAGAATGAGCTCGTTCACAATTTCCACGTGCCTCTCTCCACCCTTCACCATGAAGGCAGGAATCCAGAGCACGGTGTTGTTTAGCTGCTGTAGACGCCGGATGAAACTCTCCTGCTGTCTTTCGTCCCGCAGACCCCCAAACACCCGCGGGATCACAGAGGGGTTCATAGTGGTGAAGTCTGACCTTAAACCCACATCATCTGCAAACTCCTCTAGTGGAGCGAGGTTACATCTGCTCCAGAATGAAAGAACAGGCAAATGTCAGAGCCAGGGCCCTTCGAAAATAAGTGGAAATTAAAACAAATAAATTACAATTTAAGGAAGAAACTGAAAATAAAACTTTTGAAAAATAAGCCTAACACCCTTCCAAATCCATATGCCTTACTTTTTTTTTGGAGCACCACAAAACCATCATAAAAATCCTATTCAACCATGTGCAACATAATTCAGAGTGTTCATACGGTATATTTGAATTTAATGCATTTGCAGATGAGATTTGAAGGAAAGATTATCCGTGAATAACTACTTAAAATTCAAGTTTGTTCCTCACACAAAGCTATAGTTTGGCTACAAAAGACTTGAATTATAGTGCACAAGTTATACGTCACACATACTATTATGATGTTTTTGTTTTGTTTTGTTTTTTTTCTGTCACTGTTAGCATTTAACAGCCTCAGTCGCAATTACGAAAGCACTGTGGACATTAAAGTTTCATGAAAGAAAGTCATACAAGTTTGGAAGTATTATCATTAATTAACTGAAATAAAATAAAATATTTTAGAAAATTTTAAATAAATTTTATTTCAGCTAGACAGCTCATTTTCGTTTAGTTTAACTATTTTAGTAAGTACTAAAATATCTAAAACTAAAAAACATGACAAAAACACAACAAAATTACTAAAACTTTGAAAAGAGGAAATATAAAAATAAAATCTAATTCAAAATATTAACAAAAACGGTAAGACTTTACAATAAGGTTCATTAGTTAACATTAGTTAACTACTTTAGTTAAGGGGGTCATATGATGCGATTTCAAGTTTTCCTTTCTCTTTGGAGTGTTACAAGCTGATTGTTACAGCATTTATTAATCTTAGCTAATGTTAATTTCAACATTTACTTATGCATTTGTTGCAAAAGTTGTGCTTTTTAACATTAGCTAATGCACTGTGAATTAACATGAACTAACAATGAACAACTGTATTTTCATTAACTAACATTAACAAAGATTAATAAATACTGTAATAAATGTATTGTTCATTGTTAGTCCATGCTAGCTATTACATTAACTAATGGAACCTTATTGTAAAGTGTTACCACAAAAACTATAACTGTATCTAAATGAAACTACAACAACACTGGTTTGGAAAGACATGATGGTTATCATTTTCAGTTTGGGGTGAAAATATTACAGTACTACAGAATGTACAAGTCATGAAAAACTTCTAAATTGCTTAGAGCTTTTGTTCCTGGTTCAGCTTTCCAAAAATGGGATCAAATAGTATTCAAGCCAAGTTACCAGCAGGAAAACACTGATACAGTGAGAGATAAATGACCATTTAGACCTTATTAGACTCTGTGCCTTGCCATAAGACCGTAATAATTAAATTACAGCAAAGAAGTAAATACATTACCGTATAACAAATCCATGGCTGTCTATCTCCTTCCCACATCTGCTCTTTAGGAGAATGCCTGAGTTTCCCACCACGGCACATGTCTTGAACGTCTTGTTCTTTAGTGGAGAGACTTCAGGAAGTAAACTGTGTAGAGTTTGAGAAATATTGAATGTCCTGCGTCGGTCCAGAACGTAGTGGACTGTATCGCCTGGTTTAAAACTGCTCTTGACAACAGACACGTCTCTCTCCGCATCCAAGAAGCGAAGTACGTCCTTCCTTTCCACGTGTTGAAATGAATAAACGGCACAGATTACTCATTAGTTCATAACCGAATTAATGCAAAACATACTCTAAAAATGACCCTGTGATGTCATGCTCTGAGCAAGTCATAGGACAGTCTATTAAGCAATATCTCTAATACTCGTCCCTCTCAAATCTGTGCTTTATGTACATGTTACCGCATGAAGCACATGAAGCAAAACCTTTTTATACAGTGCAGGTTACTCACCTTATGATGGTCACAAGGGTGGCATTGATCTTCCATCCCACTCCCATGTCACTCAGATCATTTAAAGCAAAGCCGAAAAGTTTCCCAGAGCCGTTGACCATCAGTCTAGTAGAACTTGGCCCAGACTTCCTGTTCAGATGGCAGTGTGAGAAATATTAAATATACGCACTTGTACTGATACTTGTATTGGGTTTGATATTGTGTTTGTGTAGTCAAACTCATTAATATACACTGATAACAAAAAGAAAGAACCATGCCATGTTCATTACTGGTATCCATCACGGTATCAGATATTTAAAAAAAAAAGCCTTGTCTTAAACAACCAGTTTAAGACATGTTGCCATTGGACTCACAGAAATATGACCCAAACAAACCTCTTTCCAGAGACCTTGGCATATGTTACAGGTCTTCTGTATTGGACTCTTTTGTATTTTGTATCTGTCTTCTCTTTTCCTCTTTTCTTGCTTGGTTTCCTCGGTTATTGATTGTTTATATAAGTGTTATTTTAGTATCATTAATCATTGTTAATATTTTGAGTTAGATTTTATTAATTACCTACATTTAGGTATGGAGTGGATTAAGGGTCTAAAATATGGTCATGCAGAATAAGAGATTAATATGTGCTTTATAAGTACTAATAAACAGCCAATATGCTAGTAATATGCATGCTAGTAAGCAACGTTAATAGTGAGAATTGGTTCTTAAAACAAAGTATTATCTTTATTTTTAGATTTTCTGTTTTAATTTTAGTTCTAATTGATTGCGGCAACGTTTCGACCATCAGGTCTTCGTCAGGCACCAGTCGTCAGGTGCCTGACGAAGACCTGATGGTCGAAACGTTGCCACAATAAATTATTTTTATGGAGCATTTACATCAGTGTGTGGACAATATGTTTGTATTTTTGCTATAGTTTATCATAGCAATACTATGCCAATACATCCACAACATGCTGCTGTGAGCATGTAAGAAATACTGCTGCTGCAAATATAACATACATGAAATAACCCCCATACAGCATTCATGAATCACCTCGTAGCAGGTGGAGCTGGGGAAGGGGGAGGGTTTCTGAAGCAAGTTGCAACTGCTACAGTAAGCACTAGTCATATATTTGAATGTTGAGCAGCGAGCTCATTGGCTACCGATACAGGAGAGAACCAATCAGCTGTGCCATGTGATAATGATGTCATTAGGTCAGATTGAGTTAGACCTATCGGACTGCGCCATCTAGAGTTTCATGCCAGAACTCTGCATTTCAAGTTTTAGTAGTTTTGTTTTGTGTTTTTGCCATTTTTATTATTTTTTGTTATTTTAAATCTGCATTTTTATTTTTTGTTATTTTAGTACTTCGCCTAAATGAAAATTAGAAATGTTGCCTTGCAACTAGCTGAAATCAAATAAGTTTAAGTTTTTTTTAAATATATTTTATTTCAATTAATGTTTATTTCAAGTAATGAAAATGTTTTATTATTGGTTTTGGTTTTAGTTTCAGTTAACAGTGGTAACCCTGGTCATCTGTTTCTTGTTCTCATTATCCAGTATATTGTGTTTTAAGTTGTTATTTGTCCAATCAGGTTTTGCTTTGTCTGTGTTTTTGTAAGATTTTGTGGTATATTCTCTGTATGCCTATGTCACTGAGTTTTGTTTTTGTTCATAAACACATCTTGTGTTTAAATTCACGCCTCTTACACTCCTTTATCTACTACGCCATTACAGCAATGCAGTGCGAAAAATGATTCTCTTACTCAGTATTTTTGTCGTTTTCCAGTACAAATATCTAAACATTCTTAAACCATGATACATTTACTGGAGAGGCAATGGGATAACAATAATAAACTTAATTGAATTTTGTTATTCTTACCCCATTGGCAGAATTTTTTTATTTCATTTTTTTATTTTTTATTGTATTTATTTATTTATTTTGTAAGCGTATCCTCATAAGACTACAGAGGATAGTCCGGACTGCTGAGCGAATCATTGGTACAACCCTCCCTTCTCTCCAAGAACTGTACTCATCCAGAGTGAGCAAAAGGGCTGGCAAAATCACTCTGGACCCCTCACATCCAGCACACTCCCTCTTTGAACTGTTGCCATCTGGTCGACGCTACAGAGCACTGAGCACCAGAACGACCAGACACAGGAACAGTTTCTTCCCCATCTCATGAACACTTGACAATAACTGTGGAACACACACTATTTATACACTCATACACTTATTTATCTAACACACATACTTAGCAGCATCATGTGACCCCTTTAACAATAATCGTGGAACACACAACACTAGTATACATTATTTATTTAACACACATACTTATTTACATTTCAAATTTGCACATATCATACCTGAACATACAAAATTGTCTATATTATATATTGTTTTTGCTTTTTCGTACATTGTCTATTTTGTATATCTTTATATTATTCTTTTTATTATCTGTGTCCTGTCTTGTCACTGTCATTCTGTTGCACTGTGGAGCTTCTGTCACTAAAACAAATTCCTCGTATGTGTAAACATACCTGGCAATAAAGCTCATTCTGATTCTGATAAACTTACATTTTATACATTTTTCAGACAACGAAACGTAATCTTCTGTAATTTTGCTTTTATCTTGATTTAATTTTTTTGATATTTGTACTGGAAAACAAATATTATATAAGGAAATTTACTAGAAGTGCTTGTTATTCAGTTATTAAGAAAAAAAATTTTCTCTGAAAAGCAAGTTTGTACAGATCTGCATTTTGGAAATGAGCAAACTGTCGCTGCAAGGCATCAAAAGATTTATATCATATGAAATCAAATCGAAACCTACGAGAAGACTCAACTTCAGATGCAGTTGACATTTACTGTGAGTTTTTTTCCACTTCTGTTTTTAAATCATGCGCAACGAGTCTGCAAGAGACTAAAGGAAACCACATCTGATGAGCAGAAGCTGTCTGCTGTCCTCTCACTTACCCGACAACACACAACTCTCACACTCATGCACACACACACACACATCAGAACCAAATAACCTCTATACTGTATATATACTACATGTGTGTATTGTATCACAAGTTCTTTTGGCACTGAACTAAAATTCATCAACTCATCTGTGGTGAAAAACTAAAATTGCCCAATGTTGTGTGTGTCAATTCCAAAGTGAAGCAAATTATAAGCAAGTATGACCGTGACCACATTTTTTTCAGTTCCCGGAACAAAACAAGTGCAAGTGTGTCAGTGAATCATCTAGATTTACCTTGCATTTCAACCGTAAAACGCTTTTGACACACACTGAAGCAAGGATTTGACACGTCAATGACAGAAAAGAGTATCAAGAAAAAAAAAAGAAATAAATAAAAATAAAGTGAAAAATGGATGTAGGTTTATAGGCCCTTTTTAGATTTTAGCCAATTTAAAAAAAATACTTTTAAAAACAGTAACATATTTTAAAAGAATATAATTAAGTGCAACCTGAATGTAATGTTTTCTGACACTTAATGTACAGGAGCCAATCATTTCAGATACATGCTAATACTCTTTCAAATCGAATCAGTTGCGATGAAGAAATATGATTTGAAATATGATTTGATTTTCCATTGGCTTTCAGATTATTGCAGAGAATAAGCTCTGTGATCAACAAAAGTTTATGAATCGCAGCCTATACTTGTTTTGTTAATCATGATGATCTTCACAAATAAACACAACATTTATAAATTTGGAAGCCTGAATACAATTGGCAGAAGTAAAAAGCTAAACGTACAGTAGGCTGTAAATGAACTACACCACATTCACATGACTTCAGCGTCACTGTCACTAAAAGCTTCTGACTCAGACCTTTCTCCACAGACCTTATTTAACCAAAAACCCACTGACTTCAGGACGATGGAACTGAAAGTGCTAAAATGATAACTAATTTCCGGTTTTGGCCCACAAAAACATAATATCATCCCCGCATCACTCAGCTTTTGGGATCTGAAGGAATGTTTGGACTTGGTAATTGTGACGCTTGATGTCAGACTGGACAGGCTCATTTGAGATAAGCAAAATCTGCCCAGAACCAATCAGCACGAGAAGTAGGCTATATCAGTGGAATGCGTCAATCTCATTCCACAATCGCAAACTAAGTAGGTACTACATCTGATGAGAAATGATCTTCATGACTATTAAAAAATTATGATCTTATATCATATAAATTTGTACCGTATGAATGAAACCTGGACGTACTACATCCATGACGTTACTGTCATTTAAAGTACACATGCTGACCTCTGCCAAAAAAACTCTCTCCCTGACTGCACTGTTGGGGAAAGTTACTTTTAAAAGTAATGCATTACAATATTGCGTTACTCCTAAAAAAGTAACTAATTGCATTACTTAGTTACTTTTTATGGAAAGTAATGCTTTACGTTACTTTTGTGTTCGTTTTTCTCATCTGAGTTGGGTTTGCTTGATTGTTTTTAATATAAAAAAGTTATATTTTTGGCAAATGTACCTGGCCTTTCACACCAGAAGTGAAATGCATGAGCCTCAGGCTGAAGGAAATGTAAATTCACGTCTGTACAGTAGAGGCCGCAGCTCAAACAAACCTTTCAGCTGAGCTGCTGTTCTGGATTGCAAGAAGAACAAGACGCAGAGAAGAACGCTCAACACTCTTCAGCAATTAAAAAAATGAAACACAAATGTTATGCTTAACTAAAAGTCATTTTTGCTTATTAGTATGGTTGAACTGGATCATTGAAGGTCTGCAGCAAAGTCATTGGTTAATAAAGCTGGATTAAATACATAAAGGACATTTGTGCTATTTAACATATTGCAGATTTGCATCATACTCTGAGTTTGCATTTCACAGTTTTTATTCATTTTGAGGAATACTGAATCAGTTTTTGTGCTAAATGTTAACATTTGGTCTAGATCTACAGTAACATCATGTTCACACCGCGCACACAACAACTCTGCACTCACTCCTGATTTCTCTCAACATGGAGACAAGAGAGCTGTCAGTCAATAGGCTACATGAGAAAATAAATGGGCTTTCCTTTTTTTTGTAAAAGTAATTTTCTTGTAAAAGTAACGGGCATTTGGCTTCTCAAACGAGCCTTTGATTCATCTCAGTGAATCGAGTCTTTTAAATTCTTTCACCAAAAAGATTCGTTCATTGATTCGTTCAGCGATCTTTCATATTCACGCCAGAAGGTTGCGACAAAAGAACGTGCAGTGTTGGGAAGGTTACTTCGGAAATGTAATAGGTTACAGATTACAAGTTACCATACTTAAAATGTAATAAGTAGTGTAACTTTTCAATTACTTTATTAAAGTAATGTAACTGATTACATTTGATTACTTTTTGATTACTTTTCTAAATTTCTAATGTTTTCAACTGTTTATCATTTTCAAACATGTAAACCAGGCAGGGTTAAACTTACAATATGTGCTCAACACTGATAACCGTCAGACTTTCGAAATCCTTCATCACTTGAATAAAGATTATCAAATTTGAACACATCCACCACAAAATCAGACTTTAGTACCGCCTTTTACTTTGAGATATAAGCATGTTATAAACTTCTGAAACATTGGTGTTTCAATTTATGAAGAACTCAATTAAATCTGTATGTGGGAGTGTGTGTGAAAAAAGCAGATGTAACCCCCTTTGTAATCCTTAACATTTTCATAAGTAACTGTAATTTAATTACATATTTTTTCTCAGTAACTGTAACTGATTACAATTACTTTTATTTTGTAATTAAATTACGTAATTCCGTTACATGTAACTAGTTATTCCCAACACTGAGAACGTGTTATGACTTATGAGTCATTTATGTGTTATGATTGAGTCATTGCACTAATTTGTACCAAAAAGCAACAAGCCTTATACCTTATTTATTAAAATATGCGTGTCTTCAGATCTGTCATTTTTCTTAGTGACTTTTTAAACTGACCTTTTAAATATGACCATTTTTTTTCATGATTTATTTTATAGTGTTGTTATTTTATTTAACTAACGTACATTTAAGGCATGAATTAAATAAATGTGTATATTTGTCAATTTATCACGTGGTAGTTTCGCTCGCTCAGAGCTCGCGCATCGATTCGATTACACTGGTCTGACTGACGCTGAACATGAACGAAACAAGCACAGAAAGCCAAGGTAAATAACTGTCATTTCTCTGAGCAGAGCATATCATACTTTTATGTTCTTTGCAGTCTTACATAAGCCCGTCGTTTGGTCAGTGTTTTCTCAGTTTTTGAACCGTGTCAGCGAAGTTGACTGAACTTCACACGAAGTCATCGGTTAGCAAAGCAACTAGCCATTTACTTTCGGACTGTGTGAATATGTAACAATCAAAAACTTGTTTATTACAGTAATTACGAAATTGTATGTTAGCTATAGCAAATGTGGCGTTTTATTCTCAAACAGATGGATTATTGAATTAAGGCTATGTGGATCAGATAAGAGACTGTTGCTTATTCGGATGAACTTATAAATGTTTATTGATGTTTTAATACATTTATTTTAATAAACGTAATTAAAGTAAAAATATATATTTTTTTACAACGTACACTTTTACGTTGAAAACGTTGGTATTATTCATGCTTTTTATTATTGTTGGTGTGTTATAGTGTATTTTGTCTTTCATCGTGTTTTGGATTACTGTTTGCTGTATTTATTTTTAAGTACTACAACAATTAAACTTATTCATTATAAACACGAGCCGTCATTTGATTACATTCGCTTATACTGTTTTCTTCCCAAATGAAATTGATTGAAATGAAATTGAAGACATTACATTATTATGGCAAACGAAAGCATCAAATACGCATTACCAAAAAAAAAAAACTAAAGTACAAAATTTGAGTCTCTCTTATTTGACAACCATTTCAGGTCTTGTAGTCTTTACTAATGAGCTGATGAGTTGGAAGATTTCAGAAATGTGTGTTGGTTTGCCCCCAGGCAGGACTTCACTGGGGCCCCGGGGCTATGACTTACTGCAGGGCCCCCCATCACAATAATGATATATATAAAGCTTTAAATACGATTTTTATCACATATCAAAATTCTTGATGCACTGAAATTTCATAATTTTTGTTACCAATTTCAATATCACGAAAAAGCACTGGAAAGTTCGCTCCCTGAAAAATCCCACAATGCACCGCAAAAATCAGGGAGCATCGGTGCTCACTATGCACCCTTACCGGAAATTACGTCACATTTCTGAAGTGTGAAACATAAACCACACGAGTAAACGCGATTAAATATAATGATACGCGATAGAAGATTTGAAAAGACAAACCGTTTTTTAGTATATTTCAGCATAAACACACATCGCTAGACAGGACATGAACATGAATTGTAGCACCATCTGGTTACAGATTAACAGTAAGAGGTGATTGTATAGTCCCTTTAAGAAAAAGTGCATTTAGTCAAACAGTGTTTTCAGTTAGGGCTGCTCGTGAGTGGAACTCCATCCCAACTGATATTACAAATTCTAATACTTATGCTTCTTTTAAGTTTCGCTTAAAGAAATGGTTAATTGAGAGTCAGCATTGTCAACATTAACTTTATAACTTAAACTCTGCTGCTGTCTTGTCTTTTTTGCTTTGCTAGTTTGATATTTTGGTTATGTAAATGAGGTTGTTTGGTTTAGGACTGATTGAATGATTCGGGTTACTGTTATTTGTTTATATGCTTACATTATTTTTGTTTGTATATTGATATATTGTTTATTTTGTTTTGACAGTTGGATTGTGTGTATGAGTGAGCTGGTATTGATGTAATTGATGTAATTGATGGAATTAGTGTGAATAGTACATGTATTTTAGAGTATGTAAGTATTATGTATTGATTAATTCTTTATATTTTTAGGGTGACAATTTTACCATCAGTCCAGGGACTGCAGATGCAAAATAGCCTTCTGGCTAATTCTGGCACATTGTGCATTTATGTATTGTTGATGTGCATTGTCCCTGTCAAATAAACCTGAAATAAATAAATAAATAAACACATCTAGTCAACATTTATAACTGATATTCAGCTGAAATGTTGTAAGAACATGTAAAAGAACAATATGTTTAAAGAGAATCAAAAATAATATCAAAAAAGAGATTGGTCCTGCCTGTTGTTGATTAATTCTAGTGGTGACGTTCTACAATGTTGTCCGTTGATGTTGTACGTATATCATTTCACTGGAAATTGAGTAATCACTGTCCCAATGTGCAGTGAGCCAGGGAACTTACCAGTGACCGAATTCGTGTACACGATATACTGATTCACGAGCTCGGGAGCTAGGGACCTGATTGAGACGCACCCAGAGTTCATTGCTCCCTACTCCCTGAGCACAGGAAATCTGTTGAAGTTTACTTCACTTCGGAACATTCATTCACGGATTTGCGCTACGCCACGGCCTGCAGCGTCTTCACACAGATGAAACTCACTAGAGAAGTGTGACATAATATACATCTGTAAATAAATACAATTTAAATTCACGTCTTGCACAATTTAATGCCCTTTAAATGAAACATATATGTGACCCTGGACCACAAAACCAGTCTTATGTGTCAATTTCTCAAAATTGAGATTTATACATCAAGC
>NW_015623807.1:98391-100102 GCF_001515625.1 Sinocyclocheilus rhinocerous
CATGTCAACTAAGGCTGCGAAGATGTTTATGCATTCGATGATCTTCTCACATATCACTTATTGTTTGACAACCTGGTCACAAGTAAATAATACTTCTCTCAAACCAATTATCTCTTTATATAAACAAACCTTGAAAGTTTTTGATAAGAAATCCATATACCATCATCACTGTGATATTTAAAAAAAATACAATATTTTAAGTTGGGAAAATTTGATTATATATACAGATCTTTGTCTTATGTATAAAATCAGACATGGACTGGCTCCTCCTGTATTGAATCAGTTTGTAAACGTAGCACCATCTGGTTACAGATTAACGAGAAGTGCAGTAAGAGGTGATTGCATAGTCCCTTTAAGAAAAAGTGCATTTAGTCAAACAGTGTTTTCAGTTAGGGCTGCTTGTGAGTGGAACTCCATCCCAACTTACATTACAAATTTTAATAGTTATGCCTCCTTTAAGTTTCACTTAAAGAAATGGTTAATTGAGAGTCAGCATTGTCAACATTAACTTTATAACTTAAACTCTGCTGCTGTCTTGTCTTTTTTGCTTTGCTAGTTTGATATTTTTGTTATGTAAATGAGGTTGTTTGGTTTAGGACTGATTGAATGATTCGGGTTACTGTTATTTGTTTATATGCTTACATTATTTTTGTTTGTATATTGATATATTGTTTATTTTGTTTTGACAGTTGGATTGTGTGTATGAGTGAGCTGGTATTGATGTAATTGATGGAATTGATGGAATTAGTGTGAATAGTACATGTATTTTAGAGTATGTAAGTATTATGTATTGATTAATTCTTTATATTTTTAGGGTGACAATTTTACCATCAGTCCAGGGACTGCAGATGCAAAATAGCCTTCTGGCTAATTCTGGCACATTGTGCATTTATGTATTGTTGATGTGCATTGTCCCTGTCAAATAAACCTGAAATAAATAAATAAATAAACACATCTAGTCAACATTTATAACTGATATTCAGCTGAAATGTTGTAAGAACATGTAAAAGAACAATATGTTTAAAGAGAATCAAAAATAATATCAAAAAAGAGATTGGTCCTGCCTGTTGTTGATTAATTCTAGTGGTGACGTTCTACAATGTTGTCCGTTGATGTTGTACGTATATCATTTCACTGGAAATTGAGTAATCACTGTCCCAATGTGCAGTGAGCCAGGGAACTTACCAGTGACCGAATTCGTGTACACGATATACTGATTCACGAGCTCGGGAGCTAGGGAGCTGATTGAGACGCACCCAGAGTTCATTGCTCCCTACTCCCTGAGCACAGGAAATCTGTTGAAGTTTACTTCACTTCGGAACATTCATTCACGGATTTGCGCTACGCCACGGCCTGCAGCGTCTTCACACAGATGAAACTCACTAGAGAAGTGTGACATAATATACATCTGTAAATAAATACAATTTAAATTCACGTCTTGCACAATTTAATGCCCTTTAAATGAAACATATATGTGACCCTGGACCACAAAACCAGTCTTATGTGTCAATTTCTCAAAATTGAGATTTATACATCAAGCTAAATAAATAAGCTTTCTATTGATGTATGGTTTGTTAGGATAGGGCAATATTTGGTCGAGATACTTGAAAATCTGGAATCTGAGGGTGCAAAAAAAAATCCAAATATTGAGAAAATCACCTTTAAAGTTGTCCAAATGAAGTTCGTTCCAATGCATATTACTAATCAAAAA
>NW_015623807.1:100141-105179 GCF_001515625.1 Sinocyclocheilus rhinocerous
TCCTAATGATTTTTGGCATAAAAGAAAAATCAATCATTTTGACCCATACAATGTATTTTTGGCTATTGCTACAAATATACCCCAGCGACTTAAGACTGCTTTTGTGCTCCAGGATCACATATGCTCCCTTCGAGCTGGAATCATGGAGGAATATCCTGTGATGTCCACTTCGCAGGGCACTTACGGTCGAATAGAACAAAAGTCACACATACAAAAGACACATACAAAATGTGCAGAGCAGTGGTACGTGAGGACTGGAATTGAGAACCATTGCTTTAAGCAAAAAAAAAAAAAGAAGGTCATAGTATACTGACGAAGTGACGTGACATGTGGCCAAGTATGGTGACCCATACTCGGAATTAGTGCTCTGCATTTATCCCATCCAAAGTGCACACACACTGCAGTGAACACACACAAACCGTGAACACACACCCGGGGGAGTGGGCAGCCATTTTTTTTGCTGCGGCGCCCGGGGAGCAGTTGGGGCTTCGGTGCCTTGCTCAAGGGCACCTCAGTCGTGGTATTGAAGGTGGAAGAGAGCGCTGTACATTCACTCCCCCCACCTACAATCCCTGCCGGTACGAGACTCGAACTCACAACCTTTGGGTTACGAGTCCGACTCTCTAACCATTAGGCCACAACTTCCCCAAAGTACTGCAGAGAAGAGGGGAAACCACACAACAACACCTGATCCAATCAGTTTTTTTTTTTATCTCAAGGGTAAAAAACATCAAGTTCCCATAAATATCACACTTCAGTTGGATGAAAAAAAGAAAAACATCTCCTTATTTTTTCTCTCTTAATTGAATTTTTGTGACATTCACAAATAAGCCATTTGACCACAGTATAGATGGATTGATGGATTGCTTAGAAACAGTGACTGTGGAGAAAGCCATGCAACACTCAAACTCAAATCTCTCAACTGCGTTGTAATCTCTCACAGTTTGAAGTGTCTGTCACAGGCAAGTGACACTGCTTTCACATCCTGCTGACACAATGCAGATTTTCATCACAGAAGAAGAAAATAGCAAAAAAAGTAAATTAACAAATTAACCACAACCTAACTTTTAAACCTGAATTTAAAATGAACAAATGCTAATGTCTTCTATGTTGTGACATATATGTTACTGTTAAAATCTCAGAAAATCTAGTGTTTCATGACCCGTTGGATGGCATGTTTTTTTTTTGTGACTTATTGAATGGTTACATGCTTTTAGGTTTTTCTTCTTCATGAGATGTTGCACAGTGAGTGTTTTTAAAGTTTTTTTTTTTTTTAACTATTTACATGGGTCAGGATGAAAACAGTTAATAGAAAAATATATTTAAATTTTATATCTTCAGTTTGAACAGGACAAGCGAAAAATAAATTTCAAATATTATAAATATTTCATAAATTTCATGTGCATGTTTACGCACTGCCAACTTACCAACACAAAACATATTTCTGTATATAATCATGTGTAAATGTTAAACATGAGCATATATCTGGGATTTTAGGAGAAACAGATTCAAATACAATATACAACAAATACTGTAATAAAAGCCTGCAGGTCTGTATTGCTATTGAATTTAAATATGTGGTTGTACTGTATGCATCTTTAAACGAGTCGTATGATGCGATTTCAATGTTTCCTTTCTCTTTGGAGTGTTACAAGCTCTTGGTGCATAAAGAAGATCTGTAAAGTTGCAAAGACTAAAGTCTCAAACCCGAAGAGATATTCTTTATAAAAGTTAAGAGTGTGGTGAGTGAGGGGTGTAACATTTTCGTCTCACGCTTGAGGTGTTCGGCCAATCACAACGCACTGGATAGCTGGCCAATCATGTACAGTATGTGGAAAATAATGTGTTTTTTGAACCTTAAACCTCATAAACACATTTCATTACACCAAATACACAAAATAATGTTCTTTTTAGCAGCATCATATGACCCCTTTAAAAAAAAAAGTGCTTGCAAATTGACTTGAGTTTCCGATGCAGTCCTACCTTGAGCTCTGAATGTAAGTGGTGATATACAGGTATGCTTCTGCTGAAGCCGTAAGTCAGAGTGATTTTAAATAATAAAACAAGTAATAACCTAATTCCCAACGAAGAACTACAGTACCCATGAGTTCTGAAAAGAGCTCCATCAGAGAGGCTGCTGTTACCATGGAAACGGATATTGCGTCAAAAGAGCTCGGCAGCCGCCCTCTACCGCATTGCATTGTGAATGATGTCAGCAGAGTCATTCTCCCTACATTTACTACTTGCATTTTGTATATATTTAAAGCAATAAACTTAAAATGTTTAGCTTTTTTATTCAAACATAAATCAGTAGTTTGTTATAATGTGGTTTCTTTCTAATTTTGTTCGACCCAAACGCTGCTTGCGTGGGCGCAGCTGCAATGTTTTGATGGTGTGTAGCTGCGTATGAAAGCTAACGGCTGCTTGAACACTGATGGATCAATGAGGAGAGAGAGACTCATGGGGAACGTAGCTATGGTAACTGAGGTGAAAGCCTGAGGGTGTGCAGCGGTTGCCATAGTTACCTTCTCTTCAGGTCTTGGGTGTGATGATGATGATGTCAGCCAGCATGCTGGGCTCTCGCTCTCTCTCTCTCTCTCTCTCTCTCTCTCTCTCCGCCCTCCTTCTCTGTTTCAATGAGTCAGGCTGCGCTGAAGCAGCAGCAGTTCATCTCTCATTTTCTGCTGTGCTTGAGATCTTAACGTGACGAGCGAGTGAGGTAGGCAGGCTGTTATGAATGTTTGTCTTTTCTCCTCTTGGACTCTGTTGTGCTCTCTGTTTAATGCAGTGGATGTATTAGTGTTAGCAGATTGAACGCTTTGTGGCAAGAGCTGCTCTATATAGAGTGTTTGAGTGGATTTATTGCGTCAGTGATCATTTATTATTTGTGACTTCTGAGAGACTCTGTCTGTCATGTGCAGATTGATATTTGCAGGATGATCAATGGTGTATGTTTGAGAAAGTGCAGGGGATCATTAGATAGTTGTCTCCCTCCATCCGTGATTCATCCACATAACAAATAATGGCTGTTTGGGATGGATTTCTCTGAAAGTAAGCATCATCACTGGTCGATGAAAAGTGAGATGTTTCTCTGGATTACAGTGGTGTTCTTTACAGCTATTTGACATTATAGGCTGCAGTTCATATTTCATAACAGGTATGGATGACGTGCGGACGATGATTAATGCTGGTAATGATATGCTGACCTAGTGATGGCACTGATTTCCAGTTTCTGTTTTGATGTTATAAAAAGGAAGTCGGGATCAGTTTGTGATGACTGAAAACAAATGTACTAATGTATTTTTTTTAAATCTCTTTTTACATTGAACATTATGAATTAAACATTTGTAAAAACAACTGTTCCTTTATTAATAGCCCAACCAATAGAATAGGCTTAAAGGGGTCATATGATGCGATTTCATTTTTTCCTTTCTCTTTTCAAAAAGGCGGGGCATAGAGGAGAAACAATAATGTACAGTATGTGGAAAATAATGTGTTTTTTTAACTTTAAACCGCATAAACACATTTCATTACACCAAATACACAAAATGTTCTTTTTAGCAGCATCATATGACCCCTTTAAATAGTCTATAGTAGCTTAATGAAGAGTTTGTGTGCAAATGATTAATTTCCACTTATTCTAATTTAAAAGGAAGAGGACACGGGCCTAGTGTACATAGATGGCATTTTAAAAAAGCAGACTTGTACCTCTTTTAGTGTCTGTATAAGAGATTTAATGCTTTTTCTGAAGATATGATGCTATTCCAAAAATATCACCAAATACTCAACACAATCGTCTGGCATAGTTGAAAGGCAACTGCCCAAAAAAAAAAAAAAAACACCCAGAATCAGTAGAAAGGTATTTCTTTAGAACAACTGACAACCTCATTAAATCAAAATAAGCTTAGCACAAGCACACAGATAAATTAATGAGGCTAAAGGTTGGAGATAATTTGTATCCAGCATTGAAGAAGGTTTAATGAAGAAGGAATCTGATTTGCGTTATGATGGGCCCTCAAATTCAGTTTATTAATCTTGGAGATGAAATATTAACCACAAAACAGGAAATTGCTAATATACTTGCTGAAATGTTTAGGGGGAAAAGGAAGCTTTTCAAGCAGTTCAGGCGGCAGAAGAATTTTTAACCTTTCATCACGGAAGAACTATGGCAGCCATAAACAGGTCATAAACCGGTGCAGACAACATCCACAGTCAGTTTTTAAAGAATTCACCTCATACTGTCATCTTGTATTTGCCTTGAAATTTTTTTGAAAAGAAGTGCAAATAATTCATATTTCAAAAGCAGGGAAAGATCACAATGAACCTTCCAGTTATTTTCCCATAGTCTTGATGAGTTGTGTATATGTAAAATCATGGTTAATGAAGGACTTGTATGGATAATGGAGTCCAGTTCTCTTATAAGTTATGCTCCCTGTGGTTTTAGGAAAGGAAGTAGCTCTATAGATCACATCATTATTCTTGAAAGTTACATAAATTATGCTTAGGAACATGTGAGGGCTGTTTTCTTTGACTTAGAAAATGCATTTGATACAACTTGGAAATACAGTGTTAAGTTCACATCAACTTATAGAAGACTGCTGTGTACTTTTATTGACACCTTATCAAACAGACTTTAAGTCAGGGTGATACCAAAGAAAAAAAAACACTAGAAAGTGGATTGACATTGGTTACTCATTCATACAGTCTCGATGTGAATAGTAATACTGTGTGATAGGGCTGTCAAAATGGCTGAAAAACTAAATTCGAATTTTGTACTTAAATATGATCAAAATTCGAATTATATTCGAATTTTATGCATAATTTCATAATGCATAATTTCAGTTAGGGTGAAGAAAAGCTTTTGGCTTCTCTCCTGAGGCCACAAGAGGGCGCATCATTGAAAGCATAAGATAACATGACTATCTGCGAAAAAAAGTGCATAATGTTTAAAATAATGGCAAATGGCAATGGTAATGGCAGTGGTATGGGGAAAAACCCGCCATAAAGTCTCGATATATGTTTTTTTCAAAGTTAAACT
>NW_015623807.1:105329-129864 GCF_001515625.1 Sinocyclocheilus rhinocerous
AAAAGTGCATAATGTTTAAAATAATGTTTATAAACCAATTATTATTAAGTTGCTTAAACAACTATAAACAAAACAGCATCATGTATATATGAATAGTTTAATACAAAGGGCGGAAAGCCAATCACACGGAGTAAATTTTTCATTTAAAAACATGAGATGCAGTGGGATGGGGGAAAACCCGCCATAAAGTCTCCATATATGTTTTTTTCAAAGTTAAACTTGCGCGTTCAAAATACAGAACTATTGAAACAGGCGTATCGTTTCCGACACGCGCTGTACGCCGTAGACCAATCACAACAGACTAGGCCATCTGACCAATCAGAGCAGAGCAGGCTCACGGAAAGGAGGGGTTTAGAGAGACTGAATCTTTGAACTGCTTCGAACGAATCGTTTGAGAATCACTGGAAAATGAGGTGATATTAAATGCATATTTTGAGAAAACTAAAGCGTTTTTTGACCTTGCATGCATGTAATCCTATTGTAGGAGACTCCCAAAACAATATTAGGAACCGTAAAAATGGCATAATAGGGGCACTTTAATGTTTCCACAAATCCCAAATAGACACAAATACTTTGAAATTCAGCATAACTTCACATAACTATTTTCCAGAGACACAAAATTAGATCAATTAACCTCAAAAGTGCTTTGCTTTGACTGACTAAATCTTACAGATGTTAATATTCAGATGAAATGAAAAAATTAAGAATAGCATATCCACTCATTAAATGTGTTGAGATGTGATTTTGTGCCATATATGGTCAAGAGAAAACGTCTCAGGTTACTTATGTAACCATGGTTCCCTGAGTAGGGAACGAGACACTGCGTCCTCTAGGGGTAGCCTACTTTTTGAAACAATATTAAACAATAAGGAATGATAGACCATGCTATATTGTGAATATAGTCACAGCTAAAGGCCGGTCGAACAGAGAAATTCTGCAAAAGTCAGTCTGTTTCAAGATGTTTATATCCACTTTTAGGGATTGACAACCGTATTTTATAACAGGTGTGACTCTCAAACAGTCCGGTTCACACAGTAGGGCTGTAAAAAAAAAAAATAGAATTTCGAATATTCGTCGAATTTAAAATAAAAATCCACATTCGATGGACTGACGGTCACCAGGTTGCGGTCGCGTCTGACCCCAGATCATGTCAACATGCTTATATTTCTCAACAAAAATCAGTAGACTGGTGCAGAAGTTGTATGCGAGTTACTAAAGTTAGTTATTTTTCACGAGGCTTTAAGTAGCCTAATTTGTTAAGTTAGCCTAATTGTTAGGAAGGCTAATATCTGGCCCTTTCTTCTGGCTTGGATAGTTTTGAGTTACATTTTGACAAAACCTGTCAGATCTAAGTATTATTATGTTTTTTGTTTAAGTTATTGTTTAACATGATTCTTTTTTATTATTATTATTTTGGAACAAATGAGGTCTCTGTTTAAGAACGCCGGCTCGCAGCTGCAGGTTCCGCTGCTTTAGAGCACCGCATATGCACGCGCATATATGTTCGGTTTGCCTAACTGAACGTAGTTTAACTGTCTGCCACAAGTTGACCTTGTAATAAAGGTCTCATCGAGGAAAAACATGCTGTATTTTTGTATTCATTGCATTTTTGAATTATAAAAGTTAAATAATTAATTTTATTATAAAAATATTAATGATTAATCGATAGTCGATCGTTATAGGCACGCATTATACAAATGTGTTGTGGGAATATGTGGGATTCAAATTACTAACGACTCGTCTAGGCTGTACAGAGTCGATTCTTTATTTTGGGAGACAATAACTTTATTTACCGTGCACTTTCAGCTTTACAACTTTGCCGATGGTTTACATTCTCATACAGCTACATTACACACTGCATGAAAGGCAATATTGGAAATGGCATAATAGGGGCACTTTAATGTTTTTAGATTTGTGGAGTAAAAAATGCTATTTTTATTTTAGGGTACATTTACACGACAACAATGTACTAAAAACAGAAAAGTTTTTCCTTTGCATTTTTGAAAAGTTTCGCACACAGACAACAACGTCGTCAAAATGATCCCCGTTCACACAGATCTGCGGAAACGACTAAAAACTATGTATTATGGTTATCATGCATGCCTATAGAATTTGTTTTCACAAATTAGTTTTTTGTAATTTACGTGGAGACAATAATGGTATTGTTTTCTAAAACCTGCACTTTGAAACCTGTTTTCAAAAGTTTAAATAATCGGCCAAAACATATAAAAAGTTTTCCATTTTTCGTTTAAAATCGTGTCGTATAAAGGCCTTAAATTGAAAAGATAAAATTAGACCCTTTGGGTCAGATGGCATTTTTGCTAGTGTTATTATTAATTTAATACTTATGTAATTTATTTATTTATTTGTTAATGATTTGTAAAGATGAAGCACAAAAATGCTGGTTTATTGTTTGAAAATTTGAACATTTGTCAAAAAAATGCTAGTTTATTCCTGAGAATATGCAAGGCAAGAGTCTGAATTCGCTGCGTCTGTTAAGCTGCGTTTGTTTTTGATTTCATATGCCCAGAAAGACCAAGCAGCTCCTTGGCAGTATGTTAATTTCCATCAGTGTCAAGAGGATTATTTCAGCGATTAATTCAGCTTACACTGAAAGAGCGTAAGCCTTCGGTTCCTCCCCGTCTGCTTGTTTTTCCTGCCGTTTGTTTGTCTTATTTGGATAGGCCTCTCTTCTTCATCACGAGACATCTGCCTTTACACAAATGATATCAGTCACGATTAGCGTGGCAGCGTCTGTTTTGCATCCCGTTGATTGTATTGACATCTCTTCAGAATGTAGACGTATTGTGATGGTGCTCTCAGGATAAACACACGGTATGTTGATGATACCTCCCATAATCCCCTGTGGCTCAGGCCTGCTCATTTACTGTTCATCTCTACGTCTCGCAGAGAATCCCTCTAAGTGCTACTCATTCAGTCTGAAAAAACTCGCAGAGGATATTGAGTATGGTGCCGCCCTACTAAAGTGACATCCCCGTCACGAAGCACTGCTGAGGCCCCTTCACTTCCTGTGTCTCCTAGGGAGCAAGCCGAGGGTATTGTTATGGGAATCCTCTTTGATTAGATCATTGTTTGCTTTCTCTCTCTCTCTCTGTTCAGAGTTAGACTGCATGTATATTTCATGAATGGTGGTAGGGATGTAAGAATTGATCTCACTGATTATTCTGAGAGTGCTGGATTATAAAAGGTCTATTTGTTTTATTTTCATCGGTTTCTTCACCTCTTCTTTTTTGGCTGCTGTTTTTGCAGGTTGTGACAGAAGCCTGATGCTGCATTCGTGATATGCACTGCCCAGCGTGAGAAGCAAGAAGCCCTTCTCCTCCTTCTCCTCCTCCTCTTCATCTCGCTTGCCCGTGTCACACTGTGTCTGGACAGCCCTGGTTTCATTCAGTGAGGAGGCGACTGAGTCGTGGACTGTTTTATGGCACTTTTTTGAAGAGCCTGAGCGAGTGAAGAGAGCAGAAAGAGCGAACCGGAGGAGCAGGAGCTCCGGAGCAGCCCGCAGTCGCTGAGTGTTGCCGTGGCTTATGGCGGCAGGGCAGGATTGAAACGCATCGGCTCGCTCTCACTTCTGTTGTTGATCGCTCTTCTGTCCGGTCAGAGATGGGTGTTCTGGGGTGCGGCGTGCTCGTGTTTGCGCTCTTCTTTCAGTGCCATAGCCGCAGTGTCCAAAACCCCGTGTTCAGGTCCAAGAGGTGAGGCAGTTCTCTTCCTTAATGGGTTTTTAAAGCTATTTTTGGCCATACTTCATTATAATGTGTCCTTATAATTACTCTGAGTATTGAGTAAAAAATTAGCACATTAATTACACATCATTTACTGTAGTTACTACATGTAACATGGACACCAAAATGAATTGGGTTACACTTTATTTTAAGGTGTCCTTGTTACAGTGTAATTATGCATATAAGTACTGAGTAATATTAATGAACTACATGTACTTATTATATGGTTAGGGTTTGTACTTGCATGTAATTATGCATAATTAATTGTTATTATAATAGTAAGTACATGCAACATGTGTAACACGGACACCTTAAAATAAAGTGTTACCATGAATTGTTACCCTTTTATATTTTAACTTAAAATAGTACCACCATACTTTGTGTTTAAAGCTATTATTTATACTTATTTGAATTTTTTTGTTATATAGAAACAAGTGATCCAACAAGAGTTTTATTTTAGTGATGCACTGAAATGCATATTTTACAGAAACACTGAATTTAAAGTTTTCATTTGGCAGACACGGAAACCTTTGAAACCGTTTGAAACCTACGGAAGAGGATTAGGGCCAAGCACTAATAAAAAAATAAAACCAATTTGAGATTAAAGTCATTATAATGCAAGATTAAACCTATGGATTAAACTCAGTTTTTCGGGGGGTAAAAAATGTCAAAATAAAATGTTGAGAATAAACTCATTTAATTTCAAGAATAAAGTCTTTATGTTTTACGAAAAAAATTGTTAAATTTTGAGGAAAAATTCTAAGTAAAATGTTGAGAATAAACATTTCGAGAATAAAGTCATTGTGTTTCGAGAAAAAAACGCATTAAATTTCGAGTGGGTAGGCCATAGGGAGGGCTTTGTTGTCCCAAATAAGGCAGCGTCCATTTAATAATTTTAATAAATAAAATCATTTAAACTCTGTTATTATAATGTGCAACAATACTGAGGTGCAAATAGTATCTGTCACTGTTTATAAGTATAAGTAGCATCTAATTACTATTTACACTTATTGCAAAGATCTGCTACTTTTACTAGCGTAAATAGAATCGCTATTTTCACTCAAATAAAAACTGAGCTATATACAAACATTTAAGTTGCACATAAGGCAGTTGTATAGCACTCTATTCTGCTCCAGTTCGTTGTTTAAACAGTGACAGTAATAAAAGCTTTGAGCTTGGACGTTGAATGGCTTTTCTGAGGTAAATGTAATGTCAAGTGATATATTGTTTACAAGCTGTTTTATTAATGTGGTTAAAACACACACACACACAAACATTCAGTAATGTTTTCATTAAGCATTTTCACATTTTTTTTTTTAAATTTTGTGATAAAATGAAAGCTGAAAGCTAAGACTGCTTCATGTCAAAAGCTTACTGAGATTATTGGATTATGGGCAGCACGCTACAAATAATATTTAGTTTTCTTCACGCATCCACTGTAAACAGCATAGACTAAAAGGTTGATCTTGGGGTTTAAGAATTTATATCAGTCAATCAATTCAATTTGAGAAATTGATATCGTCAACTCAGCCGTAGTGTCCACTGTCCACACAGCTGGCATGTTTACCCGTTGTAGTTTATCCACATTTTGTGCGCAAAATAGACACTGATACAGTCAAAACAGAGCTAATTAAACGGTCAGTGATTTCGGCCCTCTAAAACGGTTTCAGACAAAATTTCAGTGCATCACCGTTTTTTTATTTAATTTTTTTAATTTGTCCTGTTGCATTAGTTAAATTAAGGGGTGTTTACACAGTTCTGTTCTTTTCTATTCAGTCTGATTACACATGATGGATGATAAAGCGAATAATTAAATAATTAAAATAAATAAATAACCATATCAAATAAAGAAAGGCCCTATGAAATGCACTGTTTTCCCAAATTCCATTTTATCTATTCTCAAACCTGAAATTAAATCTGCATTTTTAGTTTTCATTGTTCTGAAATCTATTGTATGGTTTAATGCCATCAAAAAGGTTCTGTAATCGGACTGGACGATTTCGAAAAAAAATACCATATGCGATTTATATCATCAAATATTGCAGAAGCAATCGGAATCACTAGTTCTAGGACAAGTTCACTGATTTAGTAATTGTTCCAGCAGTTCCGTTTGATTTAGTGAATAGGGCTGGGAAAATAAATCGATGCATCGAGATTCTGAGATTTTCCGAATGCATCGCGATTCTTTCTCGAGTCGATTCTGAGCTTAGTTTTGAACAGCAGATGGCGCTGCATGCTTTAGAAACGGCCGTACTCTGCTTGTTTCCGAATCCTTACACACACTTGAACCTAAAATAATCATTCATAAAATTCCAAAAGGTTGAAGCGAATTACAAAGTTGTTCACAGTGGGCTGTGTTTACATTAATCTGGCGTCATAAAAGCATTCTGAGCTGAGGTGAAATTACAGACTCAGCCGAACGCACAAACACTCTTTAGCACTCTTCTTCATGAGCATTTGAGTGTGCGGATAAAAACTAAATTAGAGCGCCATCTGCTGTTAAAATCTAAGCTCAGAATCAATTCCAGAGGAATCGCGATGCATTCGGAAGATCTCAGAATCCATCTACGAATCGATTCTGCATCGATTTATCGTCCCAGCCCTATTAGTAAACTGAATCAACATTTTCACTGACAAGAAGGCTTTTTTTGACTTAAATAGTTTGATAGAATATATTTAAGGAGTCCCAACTTAGATGTTAACCTTTTAAAGATGTCTGTCAAAAATGCATCCTAGCCACCAGATAGCAATGCACATCTGTTTTTGGTAACAGGTTTCAGGACAGGGCCTGGTCAGACCCCAATGACTGCTCGAGGACCAGACAGCCATTTGTCCTGTCCAATCCTTACAATTTTTCCCTCGATATTCGCATTCCTGGGGTGATTCCAACAGAGGTAAGATGCATCTTCTTTGTGATTTGCACATTTCTTTATAGGGCCATGAAACCCCCTACTTCATCACCAGTTAGTTCTCACCACAGTTTTGAAAAATGCTATGAAAGTGTGCGTGGGAAGCTGTGGAGACGACAGCGGCTTCTGTTTGATTTCACTCTCATTGAGTTAAAAGCATCACAGGTTCCCATAAACCCATGCTGCACTTCATCATTCCCTGCATCAAAATGAACATATTATGCATGCTTTGGTAAGAACACTGTGCAAACACACACATCCTGTGACAGCTATAATTTAATACAGAAAACAAATGCACAGCCGGTTACATTTGTACTTTGCATGGAAAATCTATATGAGTGTGCTGTTGCTTATTTAATAACTGAGACTGTTATTTTGTGGTGTTTATTCATTGCTTTTGAACGGTTATATCGAGCTGAAAAAACTGTATGGATCATGTTTGTGTTGGATCCTCAGGGTCTGTGGAAGAGATTTTATGCCAAAAACTCCTACAAATGAAAACAAACACTCACTTGCAATCCATAACACGTCTCTCAACTACTAAGAGAAACATATTCTCATAGGAAAATGACATGCAATCTCATGAATAATAATGAGACACAGATGAGTCATCAATGTACTATAGAGATAATGAATATTTTAAACCCATAAGACCAAAATTAACTAGTTTTCTCTAAAATGAATTGATTTTGACATTGATGTGCAGGGCCCCTTTTAACATCTTGGAAAATGTAGTTTAGTGTTTCATGAACCTTTAAAAAGCAGATAAGTATTGTAGTGCAGTAATGTTTAAAATATTGTAAAATATAAGTGTTTAAGCACATTTGTGATGTTTTATTTGATCTTCAGTGGTCTCCAGATGCATAATGTCTTGGTATTAACAGTTTTTCTGCAGCGCTAAGGTCTAGACTGCATCTCTTCACACTTTGTAATTATGAGAGCTGTACTCATAGCTGCAGATTTAAGCTTTGTGTGTGTGTGTGTGTGTGTGTGTGTGAGAGAGAGTGTGAGTGTGTCTGTGTGTGTGTGTGTGTGTGTGAGAGAGTGTGAGTGTGAGTGTGTTTAAGTCACTGGTGTGCGTGTGTGTCTGTGTCTGTGTCTGTGTGTGTGTGTGTGTCTGATGGTGCTGAGTGCACTCGAGTACACCTTGTTGCTGAGGCAGCTGAAGAAAGAGAGAATTTTTCCAAATAAAGATCATGTTAAAGTGTTCCAAGAAAGCCTAAATCAATTATTAAAAAACAAGAAAATGAGATTTAATATTTACTGTTTAACTTGTTAAAATAATTAATGCAATTTTTGCAGCATATGTAATACAATACATACAAAAGCAGCAGTATTCATAATATAGCTGATCTAGTCAGTTAGTATTCCACCTGAACCCTGTCCATGTTGCCAGATTTACTCTGCACTGTATTAGAGGCACTACCCATACTCTGTGAATATTCTGAATGAATTGAATACTAGGATGACCTACTGTATTTGCCCAAATGTACAGTATGCAACAGAGCATACTTCACTTCTGTTTCCCATAATATAAAACATTCGGCTTGAACTTCAGTTTCCACTGTTTCACAGTTGGAAAAATATGCATTATGTAAAGATAAGCTTTTCTAACAGTAGTATGATGCATTGTTGCAAATAATAAATCTTGGACTTCAATTTTGTATAAAATTCTCAGCTTTTGGCCACCTAGCAAATTACACATGCAATGTAGTGAAGTTATGTGATAACAATTGTTGTGTGTTGTGTTATAAAATAGGCAGTATTTACTTGGCAGTATGCTAGTATGGCCAGATAATGGCTGCACCTAAAATGTATTTGAGGCACTTGTGTAGATATTGCATGAAATACAAAAGAAAATGACTTTTTGCAAAATAAATATCAAAGTCTAGATATTTTATTTTGGTGCATTTCTTTCATTCTGTTATCACTGAACTGGAGCGTCACTGCTTTTGTAAACATGGTCAGTAGTGAATATGTGTATCTGTGATAGAAACTGTCTAACTTGTGTGTTTGTTTCTTAACAGTCCGACAGCTACTACTGTATGGCTGTTCCTGTCCCCACGTCATGGGAGGCCTACATCGGTGAGTACATGCTCATCAACAATGGCACATCACAGAGACGTCTAGGTGTAGACTTTATTAAATAATCATCCAAAGTAAGTCAAAAACACGAGAGAGCAGGAGCTAAGACTCACCATGAACCATCTATGAACAAGACAAAGACTTGAGTCTGAACAAGGAAGTCATGAGGGCTTAAACACAGTGAATAAAACCTGGCCCCTTTATTTTTATGAATGCATTTGCACTTTATTGTTTGGACAAGGACCGGCCGCTGCGTCTGTGTGCGCCGCCATCTTGAATTCATATACTTGAATGTCATTTGTTATTTAACTGTGATCCTGATGATGAAATCATCATTTTCGGATGAGACTGCATTTGCTTATGCTAAAATCAAAGTATAACGTCTCTCTCCTGCTGTGTGCTTAAGCAGATCTTTACACAAGTCATCCAGGCCAGTGAATCCCGTAATACTGAGACTCGAGCGGCAGCGGCCATGACTGATGGCTAATGAGTTCACAAACCTCAACAATCACTGTAATAAAATAAGTCCCTTGGTCTTCATCTACAGCTGATCATTTACTGTATTTGGTGCTGGTGCTTCATTAAGGGTTCAGTCTGATATTCATTCTTTATCTGAATACTTCAAATTACACATGCAATGTAGTGAAGTTATGTGATAACAATTGTTGTGTGTTGTGTTATAAAATAGGCAGTATTTACTTGGCAGTATGCTAGTATGGCCAGATAATGGCTGCACCTAAAATGTATTTGAGGCACTTGTGTAGATATTGCATGAAATACAAAAGAAAATGACTTTTTGCAAAATAAATATCAAAGTCTAGATATTTTATTTTGGTGCATTTCTTTCATTCTGTTATCACTGAACTGGAGCGTCACTGCTTTTGTAAACATGGTCAGTAGTGAATATGTGTATCTGTGATAGAAACTGTCTAACTTGTGTGTTTGTTTCTTAACAGTCCGACAGCTACTACTGTATGGCTGTTCCTGTCCCCACGTCATGGGAGGCCTACATCGGTGAGTACATGCTCATCAACAATGGCACATCACAGAGACGTCTAGGTGTAGACTTTATTAAATAATCATCCAAAGTAAGTCAAAAACACGAGAGAGCAGGAGCTAAGACTCACCATGAACCATCTATGAACAAGACAAAGACTTGAGTCTGAACAAGGAAGTCATGAGGGCTTAAACACAGTGAATAAAACCTGGCCCCTTTATTTTTATGAATGCATTTGCACTTTATTGTTTGGACAAGGACCGGCCGCTGCGTCTGTGTGCGCCGCCATCTTGAATTCATATACTTGAATGTCATTTGTTATTTAACTGTGATCCTGATGATGAAATCATCATTTTCGGATGAGACTGCATTTGCTTATGCTAAAATCAAAGTATAACGTCTCTCTCCTGCTGTGTGCTTAAGCAGATCTTTACACAAGTCATCCAGGCCAGTGAATCCCGTAATACTGAGACTCGAGCGGCAGCGGCCATGACTGATGGCTAATGAGTTCACAAACCTCAACAATCACTGTAATAAAATAAGTCCCTTGGTCTTCATCTACAGCTGATCATTTACTGTATTTGGTGCTGGTGCTTCATTAAGGGTTCAGTCTGATATTCATTCTTTATCTGAATACTTTTGTAACATATAGGAATGATATAAATAAAGTATACATTTGTCCACCAAATATAGTTTCCATGCCTGCAGTGCCGGATCTCCAGTGTTGTGAAGATGAGTTTGCAGTCTGTGAGCTGCAGGAATGAACAAACACATACAGTGCAAGCATTATAGTCCGATTCATTGAAAATGACTAATTTGAGCGGGTGTATTTGATTAATTATTCATAAAGTAAATCATTCACTGAAGGAGCTCGTTGAATCAGTCAGAGGGGTTACTGAATCAATATCGGTGTTACTCATTAAACCATACGTTATCATTAGTTTCAGCGATATCCATCTTGAAATGAAGCACATTTTGTGAGCTTTCAGTCATTGTAATTGCTGACTGGTTGTGTGGAACTGACTTGTTTTGAATCTTCAGCTTTCCATTAGTGGATTGTGTTTCATTGTGTGTGGTCTTTAGAGAAGATAGGCTGTAGTTTGTAGAGTAACAGGTCCACCCAGACTTCTGCATGTCTTGCTACAGCCATCAATCAACATCCCATCTATTATTCATAGCTTCAATAGAGAGAGAGGCCCTTCCTGGAGATATCCATCACTTTTTATATGGGTAGCATATTGATGTTCATTGTGGTTGATGCCAAGCAAACAGCATTCACCCTTTCAAACTCCTCACAGGTTTCATGCAAACCTATATTGCAAAACATGAATTAAAAAAAAAAAAGTTGTAAATGAAATGATTATTAGAGTATGTTTTGGAAGAAAATACTATACTGTCTTTCTGCTTCAAAAATTCATGTTTAATTCAATGTGATTCTTGCTGTTTCTTTGTTTACTAGCAAAATTATTTGTGAAAATAGTTTTGAAGTAAATCCTACACCAAGTTATTTTCAGTTCACAGTTGTTATGTTTGGTTTAGGGCTCAAATAATTGTTTGTGTGTGAAACCACATTCAAAAAGAGACTTTTTCAGTTGACTGTCATTCAAGATGCTCTCCTCACTATCTTACCATCTTCTCACTAAGATTACTGACTTTAACACTATTATCTTTTCAGTGGACTTTGTTCCCCATGCCAGTATGGACACAGCCCACCACATGATTTTATACGGCTGCAAAACCCCTTATGCCACCCAAGGATACTGGTGAGTCGCATCTGACTCCTTGAGAATTGGAGTGATTTATTTTTTTTGTGCTGTTACTGTACTTTCCTTAATTTGCTGACACAACTGTGTCAGTTGCACAAAAACCTTTTCAGACTGAGTTAGTCACACTATCCTTTAAATAAATATATATATATATATAATTTTTTGAGAAATAGTTTTTTATGTAAAGAGATTTGTATTCAGTAAGGATGCATTACATTGATTAAAAGTGACAGTATGGACTTTTATACTGATACATCAAGCAGCAGTTTTCAACATTGATAATAATCAGAAATGTTTCTTGAGCAGCAAATCAGCATATTAGAACGATTTCTGAAGATCATGTGACACTGAAGACTGGAGTAATGATGCTGAAAATTCAGCTTTGATCAGAGGAATACATTAAATTTTAACAGATATTCACATAGAAAACAGTTATTTTTATTTGTAATAATATTTAACAATATTACTGTTTTTTTTTTGTTTTTTTTTGATCAAATAAATGCAGACTGGGCAAGCATGAGAGATTTTTAAAATCAAAAACATTAAACCATCCTCATTTTGAATAATGCACACATGTTTTAATTCTGTTAAATAATACCAGCAGTTGCAGAAACTGTAGTTACTCTTGTTAAAGATTTGTTCATTACTCCTGTCCCTGTTTTATGCGTGTAGTCAGCTATGAATAAGCCACAGTCAGGTTGAGCTCCTGATGATTGTAAACGCTGTGGCCTTGTGGTACATTCAAAACATTAATCTCTTTGAGCGGTTTGACATGTTAGCTTCTAATTCAGCCAAAAGTATGAGTTACAGTACCTGTTTGTCAGACCAATGATAGATGGGTGTGGGACAGTAGAAGTGTTTGGGAAACACTTTCAATTATCATTATTTCTATTTAGTGACTCTAGTGGCACAGAAAAACATAAATGACATTTTGTCTCAAGTTTGATGGCATTTGTCTCTGTTGGTATTTGTATAGTATATGTATAATACAGTTTTACATTTGTGTAGATGTATAAATTCACCATTGCCTCCGAAGCAAACTTAAAAGCAGAGAATGCTTTCAATGTACTAGTCATACAATTTTGATAACAGGTTGAGTAAATGTGTCATTAAATGTCATCTGAGCTTTTTATCTGGACAATGCTGCATCATTACCAAAATTAATCTCAATGCTTTGGTTAATGTGTGCAACAACTGCTGCTTCCTTACAGAACGGGAGAGAGAAAAGTAATAAAACTGCCTGTTACTATGGCAACCATTTGCACCTTGACAACAGCATCTGAGATGACCTGAAGGGAGGGGAGATGTAGGCTTGGTTTTCATCCTTTCTTCAGTTTCCATGGGCTGTGTGATTAGATGAACAACAAAAGAATTAACTCAAAAACATTGCTGTAAATACACTACAGCCAAATCACCTCATAAACAAACCTCAATACATGGCTACACCAAATCTACTCAAACAGGCATGTGTATTCACGGTATAAAGTCAGGGTTGTTTATTATGTACCTTAAAGCTGAAACATATCTAGCATATACAGTGTCTCTGTCTCATTTTAACCACAGCGGCTTCATTTCCCTGCTATCAGTCTTCACCGTGCAGTTTTCCATAGCCCAAACGCTTCTCTCTTTAATGTCACTCATGTATTGTGAAAAATTCATGGTGCAGATGCTGCAGGGTGTTTCTCATGGCTTGCACACTTTCATAGTGTGAGATGTGAAGCTTCAGAAGCATCGGGGATCAGCATGAAAATAGGCTAATTATACCAAACCCAGAAAATGTACAGAAACACAGAATTCAAAGAGGCCATGGGTCATCTGCAGCCCCAGTGCAGTGGCATGATGGGATATTTGGATGCACTGCCATCTCAAAACTAGTCGATAGAGGTGTTACAAGGGTGGAGAAAGAAATATCAGAAATGTTTATTGTGAGAAACATGTTTCTATCAGGTGGAATGAGAAGTTTGTGGGGAAATATGCGCATTAGAACCTGAGATATTTTGTAAATGTAAAGAAAAGATCTACACATACACATATATAACGTGTTGGACCCTGGAAACACTGGAAACTCCTGAAATACTCAGACCAGCATGTTTGTTTGAGCATCCCAGCCAGTTGTACTCATAGATTCATCCCGTGGCATTGGAGTTTGGGGCAGGGCTGTCCAGTTGTATGACAGATATGATTCAATCAGATTTAGTAAATTTGAGCTTTGTAGTCGTATGGGGAAAAAAAATTATAACTTCACTTTTGGGTCATTCCGTGTCAAATCAACCAAATTTCAGAAACTTCCCCAGCTAGAATGACTGATTTGGTAATATTTATCCTGAAGAAAGATAAACATAAATAGTGATAAAAACCAAAATATTAAATGTCATGGAGGAATAACAATGTCTCAATGCGTCTCCATGTGCAAATTCTTCAATTTGACCCACTTTCAATGGTTGAACAATGAAATGTGGGACCCACATTTGGTTTTTGACCACTGAAACTGTACGGTTTAACAGTTAACTCATTGAGCCTCTCTGACATCCCCATGCTTGTGGAATTGAATCACATATGTGACCCTGGAGCACAAAAGCAGTCTTAAGTCGCTGGGGTATATTTGTAGCAATAGCCAAAAAAAATTGTATGGGTCAAAATTATTGATTTTTCTTTTATGCCAAAAATCATTAGGATATTAAATAAAGATCATGTTCCATGAAGATATTTTGTAAATTTCCTACCGTAAATATATAAAAAGGCCAAATATTGTCCTATCCTAACAAACCATACATCAATGGAAAGCTTATTTATTCAGCTTTTCATGATGCATAAATCTCAATTTCAAAAAATTGCCCCTTATGACTGGTTTTGTGGTCCAGGGTCACATATGGCCCTTAAAATGAAGATACCAAAATAAAATATAACTGTAATGTTTCTTGACTTACAGGCATGCAAACTGAAAAAAAAAATTAGCTTTTTCCCATTTTTGAACTGTCACCATTGGCATGTAAAGCAACAAAGATTGCTAAAGTCTACTGATTTTACCAGTAGTTAAATAGACTAATATATTTACTAGTGCTGGGTGGTATGACCAAAAATTTATATCACGGAATTTTTCCAAATTTATACTGGTTTCACGGTACATGTCATGACGGTATTTTATTTTTTTTTCATGCATGACCGTGTGTTAACCATATTTTCTACTGATTGAGAGAGGAAATACTGCAGTATATTGACTTAGAATGCCCTATTTTACTGTCATGATGAGTGAATATTGTAAAAAAAATACCACACTAAATAGTGAGTAAACACGACCCCTTTTAATACATGTTAACCAGGAGTCACTCTCATTTATAATCACAGCATCGTCTGATAAAATCAACATGCATCTAACACTAAAGAGCGGCTATGTGGTTGTTTTGGCTATATTACTTTTTTGTCTCATGCAGCGCACTGCCTGCGTCTGAGTAACAAACTAAAAAAAACAACAAACAAAAAGTGCATGTGATATTAACAGAAGAACTACGCTCATATTTATAATTCCAAACAATCAGTAAGCGACAGGTCTATTAGTTCTACAGCTTCAGTTTCGGAACTTTCACGCTTAGTATGCATGCAGCTGTTCCCTCACCACAGAGCAACAGTGAAAAGGGACCCCTTTCAAACAGTGTCGCATTCCAAACGTTGTTTAAGCGACATACACCGGATTTAAAAATTCATATCATAACAAAAATAAACACCGGTATTCGGGTATGAACCGGTATACAGCCCACCACTAATATTTACTAATGGAGCTTCCAATCTCTGTGTAAAAATGGCATGATGCTGCCATCTTTCTGAAGTCATTACTCCCACCTGTATTTTGGCTCTGAATCTCAGGTGAAAATTGTCATTTTGACCTCTGTCGACAAAATAAGTGGATTGCTCAGTAAATATACATCCAAGACATTTAATATTTTGACCTTTTTTCTTCATTTATGTATTTCTTTTACCAGAAAAAAAAATCTAAATCAACATTTTTAGCCGAGGACTTCTGGTTGAGTTGGCACAGAATGGCCTTACTGCAAATGTCTGTGTTGTGATGAGTAATAATGATTCTTAACTGGAGGATAATTTCTGACATATTTTCGTTTGTTGGATTGTTTAGGGATTGCGGGAAAGAGCTGGGGACGTGTCTGGATCAGGCCAAGATCATGTATGCCTGGGCCAGGAATGCTCCTCCAACCAAACTCCCCAAAGGTGCTCGTCATTTCTCCTCCTCGTCTCTGTCTCAGAGCAGCCAGATCATTTTACTCTGAGTTTAGCCAGTGCTGTTACAGTGTAACTCATAAGTGATCATGAGTAAATGGCTTTTCTCTGAAAAACAAAAGACTAAAGTGTTGTCTTATTTTGCACTTCTTTTTTTTTTTCAGATGTTGGCTTTAAAGTTGGAGGAGACACCAGAATTAACTACTTTGTGCTTCAAATTCACTATGGGGATGTCACAAATTTTAGAGGTAAGCACTGATGTACACAGCAGCACAGCAGATCCAGAGCTAAAGCAACGGTAGATCAGCATGCTTTAATGACTGCGGCATCAGCCAAACTTGACCTGCTGATCAGAAATGCCCTGTGTATGATGAGTTGAATGTCCAGAATTAACATTTTCTCCTCATTTCCTAACTCTCCTCTCATTTTGACGTAATTTTTTGTGTGTGTGCTTGTGCTGCTTAAAGCAGCAGTATTTGCACAAGGTCTGGCAGGTGTAACGGTGATCAAAAGCGGCGTTTTGGTGTCTTGAGATGGTATTTTGATGTGTTTATCTTGTCTTGATTGTAGATCATCATAGAGACTGCTCAGGACTCACTTTAAGAATGACTTCCAAACCGTAAGTTATTGCCACTAGATCTAAAAATATCTGTGATTTATTCATAAGATGCATTTGTTTCATTTTGTCATCATTTACTCATCTTCTTGTTGTCCCAAACAAGAATGATTTTCTTCAGTTGATGGTGTCAAGCCTGACACGACAGCTTTTTGAATTGAACACAATTGCAAAATGAGATTTAAGAGCTGCAGCAGAAGGGAAGATTTTCAGAGAATTAACACTTATATTTGGGTCGGTTTATCTCACAAAGTTGTAATGTATGGCTTCAGAAGACTTTTGCTTTTTTTTTGCTGTGGTCATTTTTTACAGTATAAATCACCATCCATCTCAAGATTTCTTGTAATGTTTTCTCCTATTCTTCTAATGTGCCAATAAATTGTTCAGGTTTATATTTGAGCAGCTGTTAAATTCTCTTTTGAAATTTTGCAACACTGAGAAAAAGTGAAGCTTTCAGTCTGTGGGTTAATTACAACTGTTTGGACTGGTTAGGGTTAAATTTTATTAAAAAAAAATCCAAAAGTACAGTAAAACATTTTAACCGTTTGTATAATGTTAAGGAAATAAAGTGTTGGTTGAGCATGAGTAAAAACAGCAACTGAATCAGCTCCAGTTCAGCTCGTGTCCGTCCTAATTTATGTCACACATGCCAAAGGGCACAATTGCTTACTTTAGGTGCAACTGGAAATTGGGCCACGTCCATGTCTTTGAAAATATGAATGTGTCAATGTAGCCTGAAAGATGACAGTATTTTTTCAATGCATGCTGGATTTTTTATTGTATAAAATGGCTAGTTTTAAGTCCTTGGCTCTGATTGGTCATCACAGGCTTCCAGTTGTGCTACTGTGTATATCACTGCAGAGTGCCTGTTTCCATTAAGCTAAAGTGTGTTTTTAATGTGAGTGGAGGAACCACAAAATACAGGCTAAACAGTGCCATTGGCATAATGTATGCCTGCTATGTTTGTAACAGATGCATAAATCAGTCTGAATGCAGTAAACTTGTGAAGTCTCACCCACCAGGAGAAAAGTTTAAGGAGAAAAAAATGACTGTTGAATTATTACAAATTATGCATTTCTTCACTTTGTGCATTACTACGTCAGGTGTGCATTATTTTTCAATTTATTCCTTACATAGTCGTATACATATTAAGACTGTAAACATAATGTAATATGTAAGCAATTCAATATGAAAGTCAATGAAACTGGTGTTTTATTAATTCAGCTCCTCTAACTGAATCTCTGTGAATCTGATGACTGTTGTGCGCTCTGTGCAGACAGCCCTTTATTGCTGGCATGTATCTGATGATGTCTGTGGACACTGTCATTCCTCCTGGGAAGAAAGGTACACCAACATGGGAACCATTTCAACTATTTTCCAGTTTGGCACTAATAATCTTGCAGACATTTGGGGTGGTGAAAGGTTTCTAGCTTTACCTAGAAGGTTGTGATTGGATATCAATGCTTGTCATCTTATTTATGCCGTCTGATGATTTTGGTGTTTGCAGTTACCAACGCAGACATTGCTTGCACTTACACATCCTCCCCGATGTATCCATTTGCCTTCAGGACACACACACACAGCCTCGGTGAGATAGCATTTAAAAAAGATATAGATTTTTTTGTTATATTTACATCTAGTTCTTATTTAGTCTTTGCAAATTCTTCTTTTCTGTGGTGGTAACATGCATTTTCATGATCTTGTGTGTCTTGTTCTTCAGGTAAAGTTGTGAGTGGGTACAGGGTTCGAAATGGACAGTGGACTCAGATTGGACGCCAGTCTCCATTATTGCCACAGGTATGTTTATGTGTCCACTCTGCCTGGTCGAGCATGATGGGTTAATGCAGTGGGTATGGAAAAGAATCAGCCCCCTTTAAAATAATCACATTTTGTTGCTTTGCAGCCTGAAATGAAGACGGACACAGTTTTTGTTTTATCCAGCTGTATTTACCCGGTGCAACTTATAACATCCAAGTGAAAGATAAAAAAAATAAACAGGGTGGTTCTGTTCTATACCCACTGTATGTGGCTTCTAGAGAGGGAAATGCATCATTTGTTTCTGATAAGAGATGTCAGTCATGTTAATGACTCATCAGCGTCATAGTGATTTTTATGTTTTCCCTGCTGTCAGACCGGTTTACACTCTGTCTATGGTGTTTACAAGTGCAGTTTCCAGTATCCAATACATGGATACCATAGACTGTATAAAAACATGGACGCAGTGTCCGTGACGTCACCCGTAGGTTTCTGAAGAGCATTTTTGAAGCCCAAAGTGGGCGGAGCCGACCGTCGCCATCTTGGCAGCGCGTCACTCCTGGATAATCTAAAATGGGCAAAGAGGCGGGACGTGGGTGGAGCTGGTTGCTGAAACCACGCCCACCTAGCTCGACGGTGGTGACAGCAATCCACCTGTCACTCAAGTGGCCACGCCCTTAATTATGCAGAACTTCTGAATAATTTGTAATATGTAATTATTCACGGTATTTAGAAGTGCCCACGATAACAATATCGTGCATATTCATTACCGTGATATATCGCATTACCGAATACCGGCACAAGTCTACCAGGCTGTAAACATATTTTTTTCTGCTGTGAAGTTGGGCATTTTAACATGGTGAGTCTATGGGATTGACTCCCTTTTGCAGCCAGCCTCTAGCGGCCAGTCGATGAATTGTAGTTTACTGTAAGTCACTTCTGTGTTGGTTTCAAGAGAGAGCCTCTTGAAGGTTGCCGCTTGATGGATACATATACGGTAAACACACAGTATGCATTTCTTTTTAGACAACTGCTTCTCCCAGAGAGCCACTTGGAGCTACTGTGTAGTTCCAACTCTAGCTTAATGTACCTGAATCAACTAATCAAGGTTTTTTTTTTTTCCTTGTGATCATCCCCATTCTTAAAACATTAAAGCAGTCTAATGGCCCATGCATACTGTGTGAGAAAATGATTAAGTGTGATAACCGCGTTACATTTACACATTTACATTTGACAGACGCTTTTACCCAAAGTAACTTATATTGCATTTTATTCATACATTTTTCCAGTTCATGCATTCCCTGGGAATCAAACCCATGACCTTGGCATTGTTTGACTACAGGAACACTGTTTAAGAACATGTTTCCTAAGTAAAATCATTTGGTTTTGAATTGGAATTGTATTTCAGCAAGTTTAATCAAATATTATCCTGAAAATAAAACTGAAAAACACTTTTAATTCATTTTAAATGTGTTTGTGTAGCACTTTTCATAATCTTTTCAATAAATGTGATTCCAAGCCAGTTTTGCAGAGAATAGTGCCATACAGACTCCAGTGAACAAGCTAAAGCAGTAGAGAGGAGTAACTCTGAAGAATGATTAACAAATGTTTATCTTTAAGTTGTCTTTAGAAATAAGAAACAGTATTAGCAAATTCTGTAAATGTGATCAATTGCACTAGACATGTTTAATTAATATCTTAACACTTTAATTTGGATATCCCTAATTTAGATATCACCTAAAATTGTCATATAATATAAATATAATGCATGAACATGCGATAAGCAGAGATGTGTAGAGAAAATGACTGGCAATACGAATGACGTTTGGTGTGGGCCTGCAAATAGGTTCATGTTAAAATCTAATTCTGTCATCATTTACTCGGCCTCTTGTCATTCCAAAAACCCAAGACTTTTGTTCATCTTTGAAACACAAATGAAGATATTTCTTGGCGAGCAAGCACATTTCAGCTTCTGTTTGCTATGTTGCTATGTTTTTCCTCTCTGGATAGAAAAAAACAACTTTAAACTTCACTCGTGTTTAGGCTTTTTATCCAGTCGCCAACACCATTGATGTAAAAAATGGAGACATACTGGCAGCCCGTTGTGTGTTCACAGGAGAAGGAAGAACCACTAATACCCAAATCGGGTAAGTCCATGTTCTTACCAAGAATTGAGTCTCATTTTGTTGTTGTTTTAATGAGACTCTCACTGTTTTGTAATGCTTAATAGCATTGTTTAAAACGCATAACTGATGTGAGATTTCCTTTGGGAGAGTTCACCTTTTATTTTTGTTTGATTTGTTCCTATGTAGAGTTACTGTGGCAGTAAGTGTGTTAGATGAGTGATGTTGTGCGTGCTGTTGACGTTTCCAGCTTTCACTGTGTTTGCATGCTGTTGTGTCTCTGACCACCTGTCTTACTGTGTCCATCTGATAAAGTGACACGCTGTAAGACAGCTGGTGACTGTGTGTTTCTGTGTGTGTGATGTTTAAAGAGTGATTAAACACGCTCGTCGATGTCTCCGTTTCATCATTTTCCGTTTGAGCGTGACTCCTTGAACGTATGTGTTCCTCTGCCCTGCCATGCCTATTACCATGGTGATAGGGAGAGCACATAATAGTGCATTGACGAAGGAAGCCCAGCGCTCTCGCCCACGCACCCAACTCAAGTCCACAAGATAACGATGTAAAGATGACTGCTGACGTACAGTCTGGTCTTTGGCTCCAAGAACTGCCCACTTAGGCCAGAGACATATGTGCACAAGTACACACTCATGAATACATTGCAGATGCGTGGTCCCATTATACATACAGTGCTGTGAAAAAGTAAGTGCACCCCATGAGAAGTGCAATTAGGAGTTCACGCAACAAGCATGTTGGAATCGTATAGAACCTTGTCATATTTGACCTAATTAGGGGTTCAAGCATGAAACTCCAGCAGGGCTTTCCCAGGACTTTTAATAGTTATTGACGTGGCCTTTTTTATTATATTACCCAACTAGGCCTGTCGCAATAGTCAATATATCGACTTATCACACGATATATGGAAATGAGCGCGATAATTTTGGTGCTGCGTTATATTGCGACTGATAACTTTTTTTTGTATAATTAAAAATAATGATTTATATTATTTTTTACAAAAAACACACACACAGAGCGGACAGCATTCAAGCTGCGTGTCGCGTTCGGTTACGACAGTCAAGACGATCATTCTGCGAATGGGATGTGCATAAGCACTTTGTGCCGCTCTGGATTGAGCCTTTCATACTCTATTATAATACTTCTGCGCATGATAGGACAGAACAAGAAGGGCTATTAATAATTTCATGTATAGCACAGTAATGGAGGCAGCAAAAGGACTCCTATCTATCATATGTTGCTGTCTCATTACTGCTGTGCATTTAAAAGAAATGTATTTTAAATTTATAGTATATAGTATTTATATATAAATATATTTACTTGTTTTTCATGAATGTATTTTACTACAATACAAAGAGCAATGTATAACATTTTACCAGATTTAGTCCTACACTTATTCACCTTTATTTGTTCCCTAATAATGTTATTTCACTAAATGTTTACATTTTATAAAAATTATTGTGCACTCATGATTTTTCTAGAATAACCTAGCCTAGTTTATAATAGTATTATTTTCATAGATTATGATTATATATTTTTTTTATTTGTTATTTTTCATTAAAATGAAGTTGTCTATATTTGGTACACACAAAAGTAAATTAATTCTACATTGATTTTAAAAAATATGCTGGTATCTGTTGACCGATACTCAGAATTTTCAGTATCGGATCGGATTGGTTAAAAAAAAAAAAAATGGTATCGTTGCATCCTTAATTTATTATTTATAATTTTTTATTTACTTAGGATATATTTTTTCACATTCCGATTCCAATGTCTAAATATTCTTTATTTTATATAACATTTTTTGTTCTTTGAAAGAGTGTACTTGCATTATTATGCTATATTGTCATACTGTCATTAATCAGTGGCATAAAATGGCCTTAAAATGGCAATAATATCATTTATCGCAATTAATTTTGGTGCAATATATCGCACAACAAAAAGTAGTTATCGTGACAACCTTATACTCAACAAAATATCAGATTTTCACGAATCATGATGCAGATCTGAAGGATATAATTCTAAAGTGCCATGTAAAATTTTCTACATGACTAATTATAATAAAATTGAAATTGTGATGTGCCTTAGTGTGATTATTAAATCGCAAATGCTGTGATTGTATATATGTATATAAAATGTATATATAAATATATATATATTCTCTGCATGTTTCAAAATGAAGCATGGCACTGTGTTCTTTTATGTGTTAGCAGCTCATGATCCATTTTTTTTTTTTTTTTTTTAAGTTTTATAGCCTTAAATATGCAGTTTTCCACAAAAACCTCAATGGTTAAACATTTAAAAATGATTAAATTAAGTTTTACTGTAAAATTAAATTATTATTATCATTATTATGTTATAGTCATATTGATATTTAATCACTACAAACAAGCACAGCAAACCTGGAGCTTTTGCAATTAAAAAAATCGCAATTAGAATGTAAATTACAATTGTTTTCCCCCCAAAATCATGTAGAGCCTTAGTTGTGAACAATTTCTGTATTGTGATGAATGTTCAAGTGAAACGGCTTATCAAACAGGCAAAAAGGAAAGAAAAAAAAGGGTGGGACCTCATTTTATCCATTGGTTGTAGATGGGATTGTGAAAAGTAAGCTTCCATACATTGAATGGAGGCAGATCTGAATATGAATATGTTCTGACACAATTTGGAATGCAACAATGCAAAAATAAAGTTTCCTTTCCAAACCAGTGCGAGTGTGTCGTTTCAGACCAAAGTTTACTTTTTTCCGTGATATTTAGGGGTGCGTCACAGAACAAACCAAAATATATAGCTGTTATATCTAATTTACTGAAAAACAAATGGACACATTGGAAGCAAAAACAATGGAAACCCAACAGGAGCTTGCTGTTTTGAGGAATATCTTGCTGTTTCACAGTATGTAGAGGGTTGGTGGGTGTGTCATTTGAGGCAAATGCTGTTCTGTGGGTTATTTGCCGTTTACTTGCATCTTTGGAGCTGTAATTTGGCATTTTGTGCTAGTAGTTTGTTTATGTGTCCTTGTCTCCTTCCTCACAGAGGCACCTCCAATGATGAGATGTGTAATTTCTACATCATGTACTACATGGACAACAGCCGTGCTGTGCCTTACATGAGCTGTGGAGATGACAGCAGTAGTGAACTGTTCCGAAACATCCCTTCTGAGGCCAATATTCCCATCCCGGTCAGTCCAGACCACATGATGTCCATGAAGCATGAGTCAGCTCCTCAGAAAGGTACCTTCCAAAAATAAACCTTCTGAGATTTTGCATGCAAAGCACTATGAGTAGGCAGAGCGACCAAAATCTTATAGGCTACTGTGGGATGATTGCATTATTTTTCTTGGGATAATCCAGAGGCCCGGTTAATATTTTACAAATGAAATGTACTTGATTTTTTTTTTTTAATCTGTAAAGTCTATATTTTCTATATAAATATATTTTCTCATGTCTTCCTTGATTTCCACAGATGTTGTGGATCTGCAGGAGCCCAAGAGAGAAGAGGAAGTTCTGGATCAGGGTAAGATGTTTAAAAATGATTTCAAATTATAGAGATAATCAAGACTGAAACGCACAATCACTACAAATCTCATTTGACTGACACAGTGGCTGACATTCTTTTATTGTGAACAGTGCACAGTGGATTTGATAGTATAGCTGTAGTACAACTCCAAGACATGAGTGTGTCAGATAAGAGCTTTTGGAGAGCACAGTGAATAACAGTGGACACTGTTGAACTCCAGAAAGGACAAAAGCATAATAAAAACACAATCAATGTTTCACTGGGTCTGCAGTGCAGTTTACAAAATTTACAATATCAAAATAATTTGCCAATACAAAATATAATAAAGTAAAAAAAAAAAAACATATAATAATATAATAAAATACACTATACTAATACAATAAAAATATTAATAATGCAAAAAATAATTTGCTGAAAACATTTCCCTCTGACACAGCTCTCACACTTAGCCTGTCACTGCCGGCATTGTTTTTTTTTTTGTGGTCTCATTCAGATTTTAATAACATCCGTTTTCTTTCCTTGTATGGAAAATGACATTCTGCACAATTTCTCCTTTTGTGTTCCATGGAAGAAAAAAATCATACAGGTTTCGAGTGGCATAAGGCTTGATAAACTGATAAACACTTCACACATTATATGATTCATTGGTGTTGTGAATATAATTTCAAAGAAATGGAATATTATAGAAAAAACTATTAAAGCGCCTCCATCTAGCTGCCAGTGAAAATAAGCTGTGTGCATTGACTTTTTTTTTTTTTTTTTTTTTTACAAAGA
>NW_015623807.1:129982-152409 GCF_001515625.1 Sinocyclocheilus rhinocerous
TAAGTTTTATAGCCTTAAAGATGCAGTTTTCCACAAAAACCTCAATGGTTAAACATTTAAAAATGATTAAATTAAGTTTTACTGTAAAATTAAATTATTATTATCATTATTATGTTATAGTCATATTGATATTTAATCACTACAAACAAGCACAGCAAACCTGGAGCTTTTGCAATTAAAAAAATCGCAATTAGAATGTAAATTACAATTGTTTTCCCCCCAAAATCATGTAGAGCCTTAGTTGTGAACAATTTCTGTATTGTGATGAATGTTCAAGTGAAACGGCTTATCAAACAGGCAAAAAGGAAAGAAAAAAAAGGGTGGGACCTCATTTTATCCATTGGTTGTAGATGGGATTGTGAAAAGTAAGCTTCCATACATTGAATGGAGGCAGATCTGAATATGAATATGTTCTGACACAATTTGGAATGCAACAATGCAAAAATAAAGTTTCCTTTCCAAACCAGTGCGAGTGTGTCGTTTCAGACCAAAGTTTACTTTTTTCCGTGATATTTAGGGGTGCGTCACAGAACAAACCAAAATATATAGCTGTTATATCTAATTTACTGAAAAACAAATGGACACATTGGAAGCAAAAACAATGGAAACCCAACAGGAGCTTGCTGTTTTGAGGAATATCTTGCTGTTTCACAGTATGTAGAGGGTTGGTGGGTGTGTCATTTGAGGCAAATGCTGTTCTGTGGGTTATTTGCCGTTTACTTGCATCTTTGGAGCTGTAATTTGGCATTTTGTGCTAGTAGTTTGTTTATGTGTCCTTGTCTCCTTCCTCACAGAGGCACCTCCAATGATGAGATGTGTAATTTCTACATCATGTACTACATGGACAACAGCCGTGCTGTGCCTTACATGAGCTGTGGAGATGACAGCAGTAGTGAACTGTTCCGAAACATCCCTTCTGAGGCCAATATTCCCATCCCGGTCAGTCCAGACCACATGATGTCCATGAAGCATGAGTCAGCTCCTCAGAAAGGTACCTTCCAAAAATAAACCTTCTGAGATTTTGCATGCAAAGCACTATGAGTAGGCAGAGCGACCAAAATCTTATAGGCTACTGTGGGATGATTGCATTATTTTTCTTGGGATAATCCAGAGGCCCGGTTAATATTTTACAAATGAAATGTACTTGATTTTTTTTTTTTAATCTGTAAAGTCTATATTTTCTATATAAATATATTTTCTCATGTCTTCCTTGATTTCCACAGATGTTGTGGATCTGCAGGAGCCCAAGAGAGAAGAGGAAGTTCTGGATCAGGGTAAGATGTTTAAAAATGATTTCAAATTATAGAGATAATCAAGACTGAAACGCACAATCACTACAAATCTCATTTGACTGACACAGTGGCTGACATTCTTTTATTGTGAACAGTGCACAGTGGATTTGATAGTATAGCTGTAGTACAACTCCAAGACATGAGTGTGTCAGATAAGAGCTTTTGGAGAGCACAGTGAATAACAGTGGACACTGTTGAACTCCAGAAAGGACAAAAGCATAATAAAAACACAATCAATGTTTCACTGGGTCTGCAGTGCAGTTTACAAAATTTACAATATCAAAATAATTTGCCAATACAAAATATAATAAAGTAAAAAAAAAAAAACATATAATAATATAATAAAATACACTATACTAATACAATAAAAATATTAATAATGCAAAAAATAATTTGCTGAAAACATTTCCCTCTGACACAGCTCTCACACTTAGCCTGTCACTGCCGGCATTGTTTTTTTTTTTGTGGTCTCATTCAGATTTTAATAACATCCGTTTTCTTTCCTTGTATGGAAAATGACATTCTGCACAATTTCTCCTTTTGTGTTCCATGGAAGAAAAAAATCATACAGGTTTCGAGTGGCATAAGGCTTGATAAACTGATAAACACTTCACACATTATATGATTCATTGGTGTTGTGAATATAATTTCAAAGAAATGGAATATTATAGAAAAAACTATTAAAGCGCCTCCATCTAGCTGCCAGTGAAAATAAGCTGTGTGCATTGACTTTTTTTTTTTTTTTTTTTTACAAAGATTTGTTTTAAATGGGTCATGACATGAGAAATCAAGTTTTCTTTCATCTTTTGGCTTGTAAGTTAATTCTGCAACTTTCTGATTTTGAATGCACCATTGCTGCCTGCCTTCACAGCAACACATCAGTACCTTTGACATTAAGAGCTGAACTTTTAAAAATGTTTCTCACCAAACATTATACTGTTTGTGAACGTGAAAACCTGCATCTCAAGTACCTGATAACATTAGTATGGATAACTAGTCAACCAGTCACAAAACTCTTATCAGCGGATGAAGCAGTCAAAAATTATTTTCACTCTTGTCAGCTTTCAATAAATAAACTCAGTATACATTCACATTGTTGTTCCTGAGGGTATTTGATATATTATCACCAAATCCGTGTATACAGGGGTCTCAAACTCAATCTAGGGGCTACTAGGTGTTTTTCATCAGGAGTCAGGTGCACAGTTAACTACTGATCCACCACAATTCAAACATAAGACTGTATTTGAAGCGTTTAGCCATTTACCAACAGATTTTAAAACGCGTATGGTGGGAGGCATTGATGCAAAGCAGTGGGCATCAGTGCTAAAGTAAAGCAACCAGATGTTTCATTCACATCATCAAAGACAGGGTTTAAAATGATCATTGTAAAGTTATGACTGTTTTGGGGAAAAATATTAGCATAGCTTGACCTCAGGGAAAATATATAAAAAATATGTCATGACCTATTTAACCATCTCTAACCTGCTAAGAGCTCGCTGATACGTCTCAGAGATATCTCTGCATGACTTAAAAACAGAATCTGTTAGCATCTCATTTCTGCTATTATTTCTGCAAATCCCAAGACTACTTCTATTTAGCTTCATAATAAAATTTCCACCCTTCCTAATAGAAGGCTAGACTGTGAATCCCATTTACACAAATGAAATGGCTGTGTTATAGTGTCGGCTTGGTCTTTTGCCTATTGTTATATTTATTTATTTATTTTTTGTACAGAATATATTTATGAATTTTATGTATTAGCATTTCCCTGTGGAACTAGAACAGTGACTGAATTTTACCAATGTATTTCTCACTTCCGAGACCACCTCCACAATACTTTTGGCAATGTTTGGAATGCACAGAGTCATGCAAACATGCTTGAAAAAGATGGATCATGCATGCTTTCATTTGTACCACAAATGGCTGTCATTATTAAAGGGATAATTCACACAGAAATGTTTATCTGCTTACCCCCAGGGCATCCAAGATGTAGGTGACTTTGTTTCTTCAGTAGAACACAAACGGAGATTTTTAACTCAAACCGTTGCAGTCTGTCAGTCATATAATGGAAGTGAATGGGAATCACAGCTTTGAGAGTCACAAAAACATACACAAACAAAACCAAATTAAACCCTGACACTAAAATGACTGACAGACTGCAACGGTTTGAGTTAAAAATCTTCGTTTGTGTTCTACTGAAGAAACAAAGTCACCTACATCTTGGATGCCCTGGGGGTAAGCAGATAAACATCAAATTTTCATTTTTTGGGGTGAACTATCCCTTTAAGATATTTTAACATCAAGCCACTGCTTTCAGCTAAAATACGAGGCCTCTATCCATTATATTGCTTCCTCCAGGGAAAAGTCGACTCAACTGACTGATAGAAATATGTACAGATCAAACACTGCTTACAAATGAAAGCCTACTATCATAGATATGTATAGATGCCCTATTCGACTGCTCCAGATACGTTGATGCGTCCACCATTTTGGAATGTATTGCGGCCCATAGAAACAGTCACTAATGAGGCATCTACGTATATATATCTATGTCTACACTGCCAGAGCTGGATGTTGGACATTGCGGTGTATAAGAGGTAAAAAACGATATAAATACTGTTCAGTTTCATGCACAGACCGATCGTTTCGTGTCTTTACACATCAATGTATCGTCATGAGCCTCAGGGTTTTATTTGGTTTTGTTTGTGTATGTTTTTTTTTACTCTCAAAGCCGTGATTCCCATTCACTTCCATTATAAGACTGACAGACTGCAACGGTTTGAGTTAAAAATCTTCATTTGTGTTCTACTGAAGAAACAAAGTCACCTACATCTTGGATGCCCTGGGGGTAAGCAGATAAACATCACATTTTCATTTTTGGGTGAACTATCCCTTTAATACTTATTTCTCTAAATAAGTATGGTTTTGTTGGATTGGATTTGTTCTAGTATGGTATACATTTTGTGTAAGAAAGTGCGTAGAGACTTGTCTTTATTTGTTTCAGCCACTGCTGTTGCATGGCCAGTAAAATATGTTGCTGCATTATTCTGGCCTGAACCTTGCGGTGAGACTCAAGATGGGTTGAAGGGCAGTTAGTTAATAAGAAACAGGACCAATGAGAAGTCTTTTCCAATGTTAATTGGATCTTCTTCTTGCACTGTAGGAGGTGTCTGGCAGTTTTCTTATAGAAACCTTATCTGGGTGGCACTGGGCATGTTTTTGTTTCAGTTTAAGATTCAGTGGAAATCTATCAAACATTTCATCACTGTGGCAGTCAGAGAAGGGCTCCACACTGTTTGCCCTTAAAATGTGTATTTTTGACCAGTAAGCTTTCTTAATTAGTGCCAAATCTTATTGGTTGATCCATATTGACTATGGAAAATCAGACTGGACTGCTCTATTTGTTGATTCATTGACTCCTGAGCTGTTGGAATGAAATTGACAGTGGAGGTAAAACGCAATGGTGTTTTGAAGGATGCATCAGTCGTATCCTTCACATCCTCTTTTCATCCACAATCCTTTGCGCACAATCCCAATTCACAGAAAAATGGCAGAAAAACAATTCGGCACCAAACTGGCTCAAGCTCTTTACAAAATGCCAAGGAGCCATCAGAAGAAAAGTTGAGAACAATGGTACAGAAACCTGGTCAATGCTTCAGGGACTTTGCTTATGGTTACTGAGCCCTTTGTGTGTTATAGAGTGCAAGACTGACTGGGAAAATACCAAAAACAAAGGCTCCTTCAAAGGTAGAGTCACCATAAGATAGGCCTATTGTAGAAAGCCAGTACTCTGTAGAATGTCACCTACAAAAGTTGCCTGCTCGAACAATCAGAGGTTTGTGGTTAATCGAATATTTGTTTGGCTCAATCCTAAGAATGTACTTGATACTAATCCAGTGCCACTGTTCTATGAGACAATGGAGTCCCTAGATGGTCCTGGCTGGTTCAGCACACTAAACTTGTTAAATGTTTTGGGTCACTTAGAAATGTCACATTTTCCATGAAAACATACATCAAATAATTGTGTTTTTCAAACATTTCTTTCATTAAAGACTCTTATATTTACAGACCTTTGAGATTGTAGTCATCCATTCTTTGAGGTAATCTGTCGAAATTTCATCCCATTTCCAAGGGAGATCTAATAAGTCTTAAAATTGACACATCTCTTAAATCTTAAAATTGATTACTAGAATAGGCAGTGCTTTACCTTACCTGCAGATACCCTGTAGATGTCATGACATAAGTTGAAAGATTGGATATAACCTTTTCAGGCTTGATAAATGATGTGCAGCCTTTTTTATTTTGCGTGCCAGTGAGATGCCAGAATAGATGTACTGTCTGAAATAAAAGGCTGTGTATGTTGCACGAGATCTCACTGGGCCTGTCATACAATCTCCAAAGAAAAAATCGTAAAGGACAGACTAAAATAGCACGATATACACTCAACCATTGAGTCTATCCAATACATATAACACCACCAGCACAACCTTCTTTCTTCCACTCCAATGGCTTTCTCACTTTTCTATTTACACCACCATTCCTCTTTTGTCTTTCCGCTTTTCCTCCTCTGTTTCCTCCTGTGCAGGTGACCTCTATTCCCTTCTCTCTAAACTGCTGGGGGAGAGGGAGGATGTTGTCCACATGCATAAGTACAACCCCACAGAGGTGGCCCGAGCCCAGAAACGTCTGATGGCAGAGATTGATAGCATAATGCAAAAAAAAGACCTGGGCTGGCCACGTTTAGGCTACAAAACAAAAGAGGATGCAATTCTGGCGAGGGACAGAGTGCACAAGTTTCACCAGTTAGAGTCCACTGTCAGCCCCTCAAGGAGCAGGACTGTATCCGCCAGACAGCCGACCACAGGGGAGGCTCAGAGGGACCAACAAGGTGGGTTTCGGTCTCGTTTTTTACCCCAACAAAAAGCAAGGACATATCAAGTATCTCTATCAAGTGTTGTGTGGACACTGAGCTTTCAACACATAGGCCACAGTGTCAACTGAGACATGAGTTTGTCTCCCACATATCCATTTGTTTTCCATTTGAAACCTGTTTCCACCCATCTCATTGCTATCATTCATACTTTGGGTTGCAGAGAGTGTTTGCTTAGTGTGTAATATTATACCATGTGGTATTAATAATTCCCTCATGTGGAACATGAGAATTACTGTAGAATAGACTTCAAGATGCATTGAAAGCTTTCAAGTCAAGTCACCTTAATTTGTATAGTGCTTTATACGATACAGATTGTGTCGAAGCAGCTTCACAGTGTCAAACAGAAAAAACATGTGCTGATAATGCACAAGGACAATAGAAAACAATCAGTTAAAGTCGGTTCATTGTTGATTCAGTGATGTCATTGTCCAGCTCAGTTCAGCTCTCTTCCAATAGTGTCTGTGCAGTCAAGTCAACAATGTTGCCAGAAATTGTGTCCCCAACTAAGCAAGCCAAAGGCGACAGTGGCAAGGAACCAAAACCATCGGTGACAGAAATGGAGAAAAAACCTTGGGAGAAACCAGGCTCAGTCGGAAAGCTTTCATCTCGTTTGTCAAACAGTCCCACTGCGAGCAAGATGAGTCATCAATATATTTGATTTTGAAGAGAAAGATTGTCAGGAGTACACAACACGTGTATACAGTGCATTCAGAAAATATTCTTACCCCTTCATTTTTCACATTTTCATGTTGCAGACCTATACTGAAATGCTTCACTGACATAAGTATTCAGAATCTCAAGTCAGTACACAGCGAGTTAGCATGTCTGTCAGCGATTACAGTCTCAAGTCTTTTTTTGGTATGATGTGACAAGCTTTGCGCAACTGGATTTGGAGATTTTCTGCCATTTTTCTGCCTTGTAAACTTTGTCAGGATGTTTGGTGACCATCGCGGGCAGCCATATTTAAGTCTCTGAAGAGATGTTTGATTGGGTTCACATCCAGGCTCTGGCTGGGACACTGGGATTCTGCCCAATCTGAGGTCCTGAATGCTCAGGACCAGGTTTTCATTAAAAATATCTCTGTGTTCAGCCTTGCTTCCACCCTGACAGGTCCTTGCCACATTTCACTGTGGGATGGTATTGTACAGATGATGAGCAGTGTCTGGTTTTCTTCCACACATTGAGGTTGGAATTGATGAGACCATAGAATCTGGTTTAGAATCTAAAGTCCTTTAGGACCTTTTTTTTTTTTTTTGCAAATTTCAAGCAGGTTTTCATGTGTCTTCTCTGAGGAGAGGCTTTCATCTGCCTATCTACTCTGCCATAAAGCCCAGATCAGTGGAGTGTCGCAGTGTTGGTTGTCCTTCTGCAAGTTTCTCCCATCTCCACACATGATCACTGGAGCTCAACCAGAGTGACCATCAAGTTGTCTTACCAACTGCACAGGATTGGTTGTACCACTTACTCCATTTAAGAGTTATGGAGACCACTGTGCTCTTGGAAACTGTCAGTGCAGCTGAGTTCATCTTTGCACACCACAGTCCGTCTCTGAGGTCTGCAGGCAGTTCCTGTGACCTCATGGCTTGGGCTGTTTCTCAGTTAGAAGGCTTCATCCTAGTAACGCTGCATATCTCAGCAGTCACGTCAACAAGCGCCGTCGAAGGCCATCTCAGTCTGAAGCCTTGGTTTCACATCCTTCATCTGGCATATTTTAAGGGCATATTTATAAATCCTTCCATCCTTGAAACACCCACAATCCTTTGTACATATTCCAATTCACGAAAATGAAAAATGAGACCGCACTGAGCTCGCCCGAGTTCATGATGAAATGCAAGACAAAAAAAATGTTTTCGGAGATGAATGCATTGTTTTCTTTTGTTGTGTTGAGACCACAGATAGTTGTCATTCACTGTATTGCTTTAATAAAAAGTCAGAATGTATTAAGATTTTTAATATAAAGTTGTTTTTTTCCCCCAAAAATAATATTTTCACTGCATGACTGGAGTAGGAAGAACACAGCTTTACTAGGATGCAGCTTTGAAAAGCACACTTGGGTTTTGCTCTGGGTTTCAGCTATTAGAGCTTGTATAGACAGGTGTGTGCATTTTCAAATCGTGTCCAATCAGATGAATGTGCCACAGATGGACTCCAGTCAATGTGTAGAATCAGTGGAGATGATCCAGAGAAATGGGATGTACCTTATCTAATTTAAAGTGTCATGGCAAATGGGGCTGAATACTTATGTCAATGTGATACTTCTTAATCATTTTCTGTTTCTGTTGTAATGGGTCAGACAGTGATGGAAATACATAATGCAAACAGTAGTTCATTTAATATGCATGTGTTTTGTGTGTGTGTTCTTTAGTGAATGCACTGTAGATTGATAATCTTGCATTGATGTTGCATAGTTTGTCATTGCTCTTGGCCACATTCATAACCCAGTCATATACATTTCAGGAATCAGTTTTATTTGGGATGTGTCGAATGTGTCTATGACTTCATGCTTTGGAAGCTATTATAATGAAAGAGTGTCATTCATCAGCGCACATGTGCTGTCATTTGAATCTTATCCAAGAACAACTTGATTTATTCACAGCGTATCACTCATTTGTTGTGTGAAAGTGTGTGGGTATACTTTAACTGTAGTTTTTGTATTTGGTTTAATTCTAAAATACTAAAAGTTTTCTTTTAGGAGGTCGTCTTTATAATTAGCTTAATACAAAAACAACAAAAATCTAAGCTGTCTAATTTGCATAAATTCCACACAGAATATGTATCTGCAAATCTGGAACACTTGTTAGTCACACTCTATGCATTGCGTTCACCTTACATGTCTGCTCATTAAATATTTTACTCCGTTTGATTGTGTTTTAAGCTATCAATCGTAGTGAGCTCCGTTTAACACATTTTACCATATTTAAATCTGTTCTTCAAAATTCCAAAATTCCAAATTTATTTCCCAAAAATCAACTGTGCAAATGTGAAAAGACCTACAGTACTAGGTTACAGTGACCCTGAAGTTCACAGGTATTGTATAAGAGACTATTCACACTGGACTTTGGACATGTTTGACCTGATACCAGATACTTTTTGCCTTAAATTTGGACCTCATATATGTTGTTTTATAGTTTGAAATCAAACAATTTGTTGAGTTTGAGCTATTTTTTATTTAGCATAGTGCGAAGGCATTCATCCATTACGTTTTTCTTAAGTGTACAAATACTTCTGGGGCCACTGTACATATAATAGACGCTTGTGTCATTGACATCTTTGGCTGTGTTCAGAATGGAACACCATCAAATTTTTTTATACTTGTAAAAATATAGTGTTCTGGCAAATCCTTCTGGTAAATGTTTGTCAGCAATTGTGCCTTTAAACTTTATATTTTCACTTTTTGGTAAAAAAATAAAAATCTTATATTTAAAACTAATTTTAAATGTATCCCAACCTTAAAATGCATCTTGACATCAACACATATTTTAATACGGGTTAGTTCACCCAAAAATTTAAATTGTCACCACTTATTTATTCTCATGTTCCAATCCAAACCCATAAGAGTTTAGTTCATCTTCAAGCACAAATGAAGATATTTTTAATAACATCCTGAGAGATTTCTGTCACTCCACTGAAAGTTTATTACACCAAAACTTTGACTCTTCTAAAAGTACATAAAGAGATCGTTGAAGTAATCCATATGAATGAATTGAGTGGTGTAGTCAAAGTCTTCTGAAGAGACCCGATCACTTTACATGACGAATGATTTCATTTAGGCTTTTATTCACGTATAAACAGTGATTAACACACACATACATAGAGCTCATCTAACTTGATAAACAGAAGCTCAAACATGTTTGCTTGGCACAAGTAGGCAATCAGTTTGTCAATTGGGCTACACTGCATGTGCGTGCAGTCTGCGAGGAGCTTTTTAACCTTACAGTATAAAAAGATGTTTCTTTGACATTACTTACACATTGGCATCACATTGAAGCGTTCTATATACAGTATATACTTCGTATAGGAGGTGACATGGCATTCCAAACATACAGCGGAAAGTTTTTAGCACTCAGCAACCGCATTAATTCCTCATTTCCCACTAGAGTTCAGCTTATAAAGGTGTGCACATACAGGAGTTGAGTACAGGCTGACTTATTATGGTTTACATTCAGCATGTTTTTGTTGTGTTGCATGTAGTCGTGTAAAAATGCACTGATGCATCAATCTGATCTGGTTATTATTTCACTATACATAACTTATTAAGAGTCTGTATTCATTAGTTTGCCAACAGTAATAAATGGATATAAAGTGAATAAAATTATCATGAACCAGTTCTCTTTGTACCCCTGCTGTTGCATCTGTGTGAATCTAATGGGCTCAAACCTATTAAGAACTTTGATGGATGTCTGAGTTGTTTGAATTGTTGTTTAAACTTTCAGACGTTTAATTTTTTTCTTCTTGCACATAATGTTCTACACATTCAATTCCAAACAAAAATTCAATTTTTGAGATTGTAAATGTAAAGCCTGATGTGTTGTTTTCAATATTCAAGTGAATCTCACCATTTCAGTTGGGGGTGCAACATATTTTTGGAAATTATTATGAATCGTTTGAAAATAATTGTATTGAAGTGTAACCCAATCAGATTGCATGATGCAACATAATTATAGGGGATCACACCCCTGGTTATGTCACTTTATTTGACTTGGCTGTATGTGTTAACCTGTGATTTGTGTGTGTGTGTCTTTGTGTGTGTGTGTGTGTGTGTGTGTGTGTGTGTGTGTGTGTGTGTGTGTGTGTGTGTGTGTGTGTAGGTGCTCATCTGGTGGAGGTGTCAGACTGGCCCGAGGCAGATCTGCAGCTGGGGCAGGTGTCTGGTCTGGCTCTCAACTCTAACGGTGACCTGATCATCTTCCACAGAGGAGATCACATATGGGGAATTAAGTACGTTATGGTTTATTAACCCACTCCATACATATAAGCATTCTCACCCAGAGGCTCTGAAAAAAAGAAGAATTTGTGCAGGTGATAAAGTTTGAAGTGATGAACTGATGTAGAATTGAGCTCTATCTAGACATCCAATGAACACTGACTTCTTGCTCATGAAGTTGTCATTGTCTAACTTTGTGTACTGTAGTTGAAATGGATAGTTCACCCAAAAATGAAAATAATTTGCTTCAAGTCATTCAAACCCATAACACTTCCGTTCATCCTTGGAATACTAATGAAAATGTTTTTAATATTCTCATTCATTTCCATCCATTGAAAGTCCACGCAGACAAAAAGACATTGTAAATATAATCCATGTGAATCAAGCAGTTTAATCCAAGTCTTCTGAAGAGATGTGATTGATTTATATGATGAACAGATTTCATTTAGGCTTTTATTTACAACACGTATATAGAGCGCATCAGATATGATAAGTGGAAGCTCAACTGTACTCGCTTGAAGCTTTAAAACCACTGAGATTTTTTTCTTGCATGTCACACAAGCACATTTGAGCTTCCACGAGAACCAATGAGGTTTGTTTACATGCTTCAAACAAGTACAGTTGAGCTGCCGTTTACCATGTTTGATATGCTCTACTGTATATATGTGCTCGGAGTATGTATGAATGTATCTTCATTTGTGTTTCGAAGATGAAAGAAAGTCTATATTTCAGGCTTTCACGAAGCTTTCATATGGCTTCAGAGGACTTGGAATAAATGTCATTTGGGCTATGATTATGCTAAGTTTGTAGAGCTTTTTTGTCATATTTGGATCTGCATTTATTTTCATTGCATGGAACGGAGGTGAGATTCTTTCAGTTTCTTTTTTGTGTTCAAGAGTAGAAAGAAATGCATGTAGGTTTGAAACAACAACAGGCTAAGGAAGTTATGACATGTTTTTATTTTTGGGTGAACTGTTCCTCTAAAGGGGGGAATGCTGCTAATACGCAATATGTTGTTATGGTATAATGAAGTCATTTTCTCCTGCAGCTCCTTCATCAATGGCATCTACCAGCAGAAGGATCTGGGTCCCATCCAGCAGTCTACGATCATGGTGGTGGATCCAGTCAAAGGAAAAGTGCTCAAAGCCTCAGGAAGAAATATGTAAGTCCATGAGATTGTGTTTTTGCACCATGTCTACAGTTCAGGTTAGTGGGCCGGCTGTTTTTAATCAGTGTAGCTGCATTTGCCCTTTAGAAAGATTGATTATAATGAAAGTGAGTTTAGACAAGGTACTGCTGTTTGCTATATTTCCTATCTTTGTTTCATTGTGCTTGTTGTTAATGAAATGGTTGTTTGAACAGGTTCTATATGCCGCATGGAATAACTACTGACAAGGACGATAATTACTGGGTGACCGATGTAGCACTTCATCAGGTAAAGATGCTCAAATCAAGAAACTCATGACTCTTTCTGCACTCGAGTCACTGTACTTACATTAATACGGGAATAATCTCTAAAAGTGTATTGTATGGCTGTTTAAACTGGCCCAGCCTTAACGCGAGGTGACCGTGATTTCACCAAGTACAACATGTTCCTGGATCAACATCCTTGTTGATCCTGGAACAACATTCCTATCAACCAATCAGAATTGAGGGATAACTTTTCAAGAAATGTCAGTTTTAGGCTTTCAGTCAGGATTAGGTGCTTCTACACCCTTGTTAATCAGCTATCATTTCCCTCTGATTTTAGGAATAAATTATGGGTAGGGTTAGGTTTAGGGGTAGGGATTGGGTTAGGTCTATATTTTTGGACCGTAATGTTGATCCAGGAACATGTCTTACTTGGCAAAATCACGGGCGACCGTTAACGCGAGCCATCTTAACCTGCACACACATGGCAATTTGTTTTTGTAACACAATAGAAGTTGTGGCACTTTTAATATCTATCAAATCCCACTCTGTATTATTCAGCTATATTGTTAAAACTCTGCCTCAACTTTGGAAGAACTCATACAGCAATGCAATCATGATTTTTAATTAGAGTTCCAGGAAAAATAAGACAGAATTGCCACCTGAAAAGGTGAATTGTAAATAAAATGTATCTGTGATAAACAGTACAATTAAAAAAAACACATAATGGTCAAGCAAAAATAACGTATATGGCTTCCACAACTATATAGGTAATCAAACTGAGCAGCGACGGTAAAGATCGGCAGCTTCTGGTCTTGGGAGAAGCTTTTGAACCAGGAAGTGACAAGAAACACTTCTGCCAGCCTACAGATGTGGCTGTGGACCCTGTTACTGGAAACGTCTATGTCTCAGACGGCTATTGCAACTCCAGGATCCTCAAATTCTCACCAGAGGGCAAATATATCTCGCACTGGGGAGCAGGTACACTTTGCAGAATCTATTTTATATATATATATATTTTTATCAGATATTGATACAATGATAAAATACTTTTACAATGATAAATGATTTGATGTCGCAGCTAGGTATGATACAATTTGATTAGAACTGAATCAGTTTGGCAGATAAAACACTTGGTTGATGTTTCAGCACTGGTTGGATATTTAGACTTAATTAATACTCCCTCTTTGCTGATGGCACAGGCTCCTTAGACAGAAAACGGCGTGTCCCGTTCTGGATCCCGCACAGCCTGGCCTTCCTGCCGGATAAACGGGAGCTGTGTGTGGCCGATCGAGACAACGGACGGATCCAGTGCTTCAGGGCAGATACTGGCGAGTTTGTGAAGGAGATCAAAAAAGAGCAGTTTGGAGGAGAAGTGTTTGCCATTGCATACTCGCCTGCCCAAGGTATGTATGAAGAGAGCAGGATAACATCTCTCTACAGAGCAGATCACTGTTGATTTATCGTATCATCGTGTTGTCATATAAATCTGAATGTGGACGTCATCCCCTACCTGTGATCACATTGTCTAATGTTAGGTCACTCAGTAATAAAATGGATGAGGTTGCACTTTGTGTCAAATATGATTGTAGTTTGTGAATGTTAATTCACTTGGCCTTTGATATATAATGTGAATACACAAACATACTGATGATGCACAACGTAAATCAGTGCTAATGTTGATTCTACACACATGTGTCGTTTCAGGTGGTCTCATCTATGCGGTGAATGGAGAGCCTCCGTATGGGCAGGCCACCCCCCTTCAAGGCTTTGTTATCAATTATTCAACTAAAGAGATCCTGGATTCCTTCAGTCCAGACACACAGGTGCTTATTATAGCTTTAACTCTTGTTTCCACACTCCTGCTGTGCACAACACAGCATTCACTCATAACGGTAGATGTGATAGCAGAGAGTTGTGTGTTAGTTGTATTGTATAGTAAAGGCCCTTTCAGATGTCTCTGATCAGTGCTGCCCAGTATTGCACAAATATCAACCTTTAATTCAACTGACTCCATTTGTCATTGACCTTACAAAGCACAGCGATTGATTATATGCAAATTTGTGTGATGTTAAACGGGTGTCTAGAGTGAAAGATGAAGTCTGATCCTGTACATGCGTGATGTACATAAGTGCTACCTGCAACTCGTTTCATGTGGAGGTCAAAGCGGTGCGCGACGCTCATGAATCATAGAAACTTCAACAAAAAAAAAAGTACAGATTGGTGATTAACTGAAGGATAAATTCATGCAACTTAGTGGTAAAAAGGCCTTTTACTGGTAAATGGTTTGTAGAACGATTAGAGACACTTTAGAGTAAAACTTGAGTCAAAATTACTGACAGAGTCCATTATCTAACAGTTGAACCATTTGTTGGTCAGGGTTAGGGTGCTGTTGCCTTCTCATTGTCATCAGACAGCACTGTTGCTTCATGATATCTGATTTAATAAAGCTGCTGATTTGATGAAGAGTGATAACACTGAGGTGTGTGGCCTGTCGCTCAGCTTTCTCTAGGATTTATTTTCATGCCAATAAACAAATAGCTTTAGATTTATAGGTTTCCCTGCTCTTTACGTCTTGCATTTATTGATTTAGTAGATGCTTTAACCTCAGCTTTTACCAAATGAGGAAAAACACAAGCAATATTAGCAAAATTCTTTATTGTGGCAACACAAAATATCATGCTGAAGACAGGAGGACCAGAACAAATGTCTTGTTATGGGTCTGTTTACACATTCTCTTTCTTGTTCATATTTGATATCTGAAGTCTTTTCCCTCTGTTTTTCCTTCAGAAATTTAAATTACCACACGACATTGTTGTTACAGCAGACGGGAGCGTCTTTGTTGGAGACGCAGCATCAGATTCTGTAATAAAGTTTGTTCTATCTGCAAGTAAGTTATGTTTGTGTAAAAATACTAATACGTGAAAATACCAGTATAACATTTCAAATAAAAATATGATGTTTATACAAATTTTTTAATGCAGTTAAATTCTTATTTTGCTACACATTATTCACAATCACAAGAAATCCAGAAAAAGCCCAGAAAAAAAGATATTCAGAATTGGCCGAAGCAATTTCATCCTATGTCTATTCTAACAACAAAAATTTAAACCTAAGAATTTTTCTTCTCATTTCAGAGGCAGAACATCGCTCTGTTAAAAAAGGAGGAATCGAGGTCCAAGAAATTGAAGGTAGGTTGTTTGGAGTTGTTTATGATCACGCCTTAATTATCTTGTGATCACGACACAAGTTGTTTTCTCATGGTCACAGCTTTATATTTTCTCATGATCTCAACATAACAGAAGTTGTTCTCAAAGTCAGTGGTTTTCAAAGCTATCCTGGAGGACCCCAGTCCTGCACATTTTGTGTGTCTCCCTTATCAGACACACCTAATTCAGCTCTTGCAGTCTCTGCTAACAGGCTGGGGGTCCTCCAGGACAGGTTTGGAAACCCTTGCTCTAAGTTACACAGCTGCACCAACAGGTGGCAGTATAGAGCTGAATATAACTGATGGGGTGTTGTTTACTGTATATCCACCTTACTGTATGCGTTTGGGACAGAATTAGGAGTACCTTCGTTATGTTAAGTTGCGTTTGTTACTATAGCAACGGTAGACTCACGACACATGTTTTAAAAATCAAACAATCATTGTAAACAAAAACAACTTATAAAACGATAGTTCCGGTCCTTGATTCTGATTGGTTGAGCCAAGTTCGAAGCTGTTGTAAATTACTCTACAAACATACACCTTTGTTTACTTCTGAGTGTTGCTCGGCAACCACTTTGTTGCAACCACAACCGTTTCTGAGGAACTACATTGTTTGGTGGAAGAATACTGTTTTTATTAATATCATTACACTTTATTTGCTCTGTTTTATTTTGTGAAACCTTACTACGTATAAGGAATAACCGTTTTATAAAAGCAATAAGCCCCGTGAAGCCGTGGTTTACAGTGAATTTATAACAGCTAAGGGGCGTTGTTAGGCACGACGCGAAGCTTATTGCTTTAGTAAACCATGGCTTCTTGGGGCTTATTGCTTTATTTTGTTATGTCGAGATCACGAGAAAACAAGAAAGAAAAATAATCATAATCCATGGCCTCTTAGGACTTCCGTAAACAGTTCACATGTATGTTCAACTGAATTAAATGCTCCATTTTTGGCACTGCCTTTCCTTTAAGACTTGTAATGTAAACACACACTATTTGCGATTGTTAAGACAGGTTGGAAAATCCTGTAAAAATTAATAAACTGAACCACATAGTCCCTTGAAACAAATTCTTAATGCAGTGTGTAATGCACTTGCCCTACATTAAATGGCTGAAACTCCCCAAAAGCAGTCAATGTCAGAGTCATGTTTCACCAATTTTCTTGACAGTTAAGCATTCCCCCAAATCCATAATTATTTTTAATTGTTTCTTACCTGATTCCCCCTTTCTTTTAGAAACAGAAACGTTTGTGCAGGCCAATCTGAAGCCGTTACCCAAGTTCCCACCTCAGCATCCAGTAGCTGCAGTGCAGAAGATGCAGGAGCCGTCACAGACACAGCCTCAGCAGCCGCCGGCAGCTCCTGAAGAGAAGACGACGCTCAAGACCGTGGCCAATCAGAGCGCTCGGGGCATGTCCACCGCCATCATCACCACTCTACTGCTCGTCCCATTGGTGCTCGTCATCACCATCGGTGTCTTCATCCGCTGGAAGAGGGGCCGGATGTACAGCGGTAACTGTGCAATTGGCTTTTTTTCCATTACATTAAAGGGGTCATATGATGTTGCTAAAAAGAACATTATTTGGTGTATTTGGTGTAATGAAATGTGTTTATGCGGTTTAAGGTTAAAAAAACATTATTTTACACATACTGTACATTATTGTTTCTTATCTATGCCCTGCCTTTCTGAAACGCGTCGATATTTACAAAGCTCATCGGTCTGAAAAGCGATGTGTGCTGTGATTGGCCAGCTATCCAGTGCGTCGTGATTGGCCGAATACCTCAAGCGTGTGACGGAAATGTTACACCCCTACTGTGATGTATTAAATGCTTACAATTTTGCATTTGAGACAATTGAGATTCCGTAGCAGTAGCGCTAGGAATGTTGGGAATTTGTTTGGGCGCCAGTTGGGCGGAAATTAAAAAAGCAGTAAAGTTGTGGCTAGAAGACAAACGTGCCGTCTCACGTGTATTCTTTTTAATGGATACATCACAGAAAAATTTGCCACGAGGATAAAAGTTTTGTTCAAATTATGGCGCTTATTGGAAATATAAGCGAGTTCGTCCCGAAAGCAGAGTCGTGGTCGGCTTATATTGAACGGCTGGAGCAGTTCTTCGAGGCGAACGACATAAGCCAGGAGAAGCAGGTTGCGACCCTATTGAGTGTGATGGGAGCAACTACCTACGGTTTACTGAGGAAAGATCAAAGATCACAACCCTCATGTTTGTCATTTCAAGGATGCAAAATGCCATAACTGGGAAAACTGGCCACATCAAAAGAGCTTGCAGAGGAAAAATGGAAGCTGGAAAAAGTAACCGTTATGCTGAGAAAAACACTAAGTATGTGGAGGCAGAGAAAGCTGAGTTGCCCATGTTTTCGCTGTTAAGTGATGAGAACGGCAAAAAGTCATTCACAGAGACATTTAAAGTAAATGGCAAAGAAATTATGATGGCAATTGACACGGGTGCTGCCGTGAGTATCATATCTGAGAAACTATTCCAAGCTGTGTTCTCAGAAGAGCCACTAGAGGTCGCAGGAGTCAAACATAAAACGTACACTGGAGAGATTATGCCTGTGTTGGGACAGTTTCAAGCTAATGTGAGCTACGAAAAACAAAGTGAACTGCTAACCGTAATATAGTATTAAAAGGGGATAAAACAATGTCTCTTGAAGAGGTGCTGGATTCATGCTCGGAGGTGTTCAAAGATGAACTAGGCACACTCCGTGGGCTTAAGGCAAAAATACTGGTGAATCCTGAAATTCCTCCACGCTTTTGTAAATCTCGCCCACTGCCTTTTTCTATGAAAGCCAAGTTGACGCGAAACTGGACCGGCTGGAGAAGGCTGGAATAATCACGCCTGTAAAACACAGTGAACTGGTGATAAAAAAAGGACAAAACCATAAGACTGTGTGGGGTCTATAAATTAACAGTGAATCAAGCAGCTACTACAGAGACTTACCCACTACCGCGGTTTGAGGAGTTGATGGCTACACTGAGAGGAGGAACTGTGTTTTCTAAGATTGACCTGGCTTCAGCATACCAGCAGGTCCTTCTTGATGACGAGTCCAAACATCTGCTAACCATCAACACACACAGAGGATTGTTTATCTACAATAGACTACCATTTGGTGTCAGTTCAGCACCCTCAATCTTCCAAAGAATTATGGAGAACATCATGAAAGATCTTGATGTCGTTGTTTACCTTGACGACTTACTGGTCACTGGAAGAACAGAACAAGAACATCTGCAGAAGCTACAGGCAGTTCTACAAAGACTTCAGGAGAATGGCTTGAGAGTGAAAAAGTCAAAATATGAGTTTGGGAAAAAGAAAATTGAATATCTAGGATTTGTGTTAGACAGTCAGGGCCTTCATCCATCTCCAGACAAAGTTGCCGCAGTCAAGGATGCACCAGTCCAGCACCCACCTGTGTGAAGGAGCTGAGAGCTTTTCTGGGTTTGGTCAACTACTATGGATGTTTTTTGCCCAACCAAAGTACAGTGGCAGCTCCCCTCTACAGACTGTTGAGAGATAATGTACCATGGGAATGGAAGCAGTCAGAGCAAAGAGCTTTTGAAAAATGTAAAGACTTGCTGACAAACGAAAAGTTTCTGGTACACTATGATCCAAGTCTACCACTCACTTTAGCTTGCGATTCTTCAGCATATGGGATTAGAGCTGTTTTGCAACACCATGCCCACCGGAGAGGAACGTCCCATTGCTTACGCCTAGGGCTGTGCAAAAAATCTAATGCGATTTTCATGCGCATCTCGTCAGTAAAGCCGCTCCTGTAATTAGTAGTAAATCTCCAGCACGTGCTTTCAGATGGAGCGGCATTTACTACACAGAGCCGTAGATCACTGACAAGCTACACAAAATCGCGTTCAAAATCGCAGGCGATTCATTGCCGGACTCTGGCACCTGCTGAGAAAAAGTATTCACAAATCGAAAAAGAGGGGTTGGCGCTCATCTTTGGGGTAAAAAAATTTCACCAATATCTGTGGGGAAGGAAATTCAAGATGGTAACTGACCATAAACCCTTGTTGACTGTTCGGAGAGCATAAGAGTCTACCCACCATGGCAGCAGCCAGGATTCAAAGATGGGCAATCATCCTTTCAGCTTATGACTACCATATTGAATACTGTCCCTCAGAGAAACACAGTAATGCAGATGGCCTTTCACGTGTTCCCCTTCCTGTCACGACTGATGTGGGCACAGCTGCCTTGTCAGAGAACATTCATGCACTAATAGCTGAACACTTCAAACAAGCTCCTTTGAATGCGGACCAGGTGGCACTTATAACACGCAGAGACAAGGTGTTATCCAAAGTCCTGAAATATGTCATCAGAATCAAAATGAGCTTTATTGCCAGGTATGTTTTCACATACGAGGAATTTGTTTTCGTGACAGAAGCTTCCACAGTGTAACAGAATGACAGTGACAGAACAAAAAACACAGCTTATGACTACCATATTGAATACTGTCCCTCAGAGAAACACAGTAATGCAGATGGCCTTTCACGTGTTCCCCTTCCTGTCATGACTGATGTGAGCACAGCTGCCTTGTCAGAGAACATTCCTGCACTAATAGCTGAACACTTCAAACAAGCTCCTTTGAATGCGGACCAGGTGGCACTTATAACACGCAGAGACAAGGTGTTATCCAAAGTCCTGAAATATGTCATGGAGGGTTGGCCAATGGATGTGGATGAAAGTTTGAAAGCTTACCATTCACGCAGATATGAATTGTCTGCAGAGAGAGGATGTGTGCTCTGGGGCACCAGGGTGATAATTCCTGATAGACTGAGAAAGACTGTGCCGAACTGCATGTCGGTCATCAAGGGATAGTAAAGATGAAAGCTCTTGCCTGCAAGTATGTGTGGTGGCCTAAAGTGGATGCAGATCTGGAGCAGGTTAGCAGAGCCTGTGAGTCGTGCCAGATGAAGCAAAAAGCACCACGTCAAGTTCCTTTACACCCATGGGAATTTCCTGGTCAGAGCTGGAAAAGACTGCACATAGATTTTGCTGGTCCTTTTCTAAGACACATATTTATGATACTAGTGGATTCATATTCTAGGACACACATTTATGATACTAGTGGATGCATATTCGAAGTGGTTGGAGGTATTTAGAATGCCTAACCTCACCTCACAAGCTACCATCGCAAGACTGAGGAGATTGTTTGCAACATACGGACTTCCGGAGCACATAGTCACAGACAATGGAACGCAATTTACATCTGAGGAGTTCAAAAACTTCATGCAGCAAAATGGCATCCTGCATTCAACGAGTGCCCCAGGTCATCCTGCTACCAACGGCCTTGCAGAAAGGTATGTGCAGACATTTAAAAGCGGAATAAAGAAACTCACACATTTGACAATGGACTTGGAAGATAAGATCTCTCTTTTCCTCATGCAGTATCGCACTACTCCAAACTGCACTACAGGCCAATCGCCAGCAGATCTTTTTCTTAACAGACATGTGCGCACTCGCCTGGACTTTGTTCATCCAGATGTCACTGTCATTGTTCGCAGGAAGCAATACCTGCAAAAGTTCTATCATGACCAACGGGCTGTGGAGAGGTCTTTTTCTGAAAAGAATGCAGTTTACCTCCGTAACACCACAGGAGGAGGGAACAAATGGGTTCCAGGTGTCATAGTAAAGCAAACCGGACCAGTGTCTTACAAGGTTCAGGGACGAGACGCAGATGTCACGTTCAGGAGACATGGCGACCAGTTGAGACCCGGGTTGTAGAGGATGAGCTTGTTAAAGAGACTGATTGCTCAGGGGTTGACACTTCGATTCAACCCTGTACACCAGAAAAGGAAAAACAAGCAGTTCCTGAGCCTTTCCAAGAGGACAGTGGGGGGGGGTTACAGGGGTTGCTCAGAGTCCACGTCACTCATCCAGAATTAGAAAACCACCAAAACGCTACGACTTGTAATACATGGAGAAAAAAAAAAAAAAACTTGCATAGCACTCCAGTATAGGACTGTTATGGTCTTATATATATGCAATGCTTATTTTATTCCGTGATGTTGCTTTGAAAAAAAAAAATAGTAACAGTTATGTTGTTGGTATAGACAGTAAAGTTTTGTGTTGCCATGTCTAGATTTCTATTAGGGTGAAGCTGAAGGTACCTTTGTTTAAAAAGGGGGGTAATGTGATGTATTAAATGCTTACAATTTTGCATTTGAGACAATTGAGATTCCGTAGCTGTAGCGCTAGGAATGTTGGGAATTGTTTTGGGCGCCAGTTCGGCGGAAGTTAATAAAGCAGTAAAGTTGTGGCTAGAAGACAAACGTGCCGTCTCACGTGTATTCTTTTTAATGGATACATCACACATACCATACTGTGATGCCGTGTCCCGGCCGGAGCGACGAGACAAAAACATTAAAACCCATTATAAACTAGGCATTTGTTGCATCAAGTGGGGACATAATTACGGATTATAATGACTTATACTGTCTTTTTACGCGTTGCGTTGCATCGCGCCGCGTAAAACATAAAACCATGTCTGCATTTGTGATCGGAGAAACAACAAAAAACAAGCGCTACTCTACACTGCTCAAAACTCGCGTTTGAATCGAGTGGCAAATCCTTTAAATATGAAAACGTACTTACAGGCTGTGAGTCAGAACAGCCAGCATTGTAGTCTACT